>NW_021620921.1:4966962-5074633 GCF_004785775.1 Grammomys surdaster | reverse complement strand
ATATATATATATATATATATATATATATATATATTCGAAGCTTGCACAGTACTGACGGGGACTCCAGCAAATCACCAAAAGGGAGTATTTGGAGGTTGCAAAGATGGCTCAGGAATTAAGAGCATTTGTTGCTCTTCCAGAGGACACAAATTCAGTTCCGAGCACCCATGTTGGTCAGTTCACAACCTCCTTTAACTCCAGCTCAATGAGATCTTCTGGCCTCCACAGGCACCGAAATACACATGAAAGATACACATACATTCATAAATTTAAAAATAAGATAAATATTTTGAAAGTGCTATGATTCTATGTCACATTGTTCTTTTAATTAACACCTTACTAGTTCTGCAGAGTATAATAAGTAGTGCTGAAAAGAAAGCAAAACTCTTTCAGGACTCTTTTGTATTAAAGATTTGATTTTTATTTTTTATTAAGTATGTGTGGGAAAGTGTTGTGCATGTGAGTAAATGTACCATGAAGACCAGAAGAGGACGTTAGATCCCCTGGAGCTAGAGTTAGGGGAGACTGTGATCTGGTGAACATGGGTGCTGGTAACCCAGCTTGGGTCCTCCAGAAGAGCAACAAGCACCCTTCACTTCTGAGCCATCTCTCTGGCACGACTTCCAGAGAAGATGGAAGTCTTTTATGTGTGTGTGTGTGTGTGTGTGTGTGTGTGTGAGAGAGAGAGAGAGAGAGAGAGAGAGAGAGAGAGAGAGAACTATTATAACAACAACAACAATGTATGTGGAGTTTAGGTATAAATTATACAAATGTTTAAATTTCTTACAATACATTATTATCCATTATTGTCAAATAAATACCTTGTTCCCCAACTTACAATCTAGTAGAATTAATTAATTAATGACATCATTTTATTATTAATTAATATCAGAAAGGTCAGAGTTAGTATACAATCCAATTTTAGAGATTTATAAGGGAGAATGAAGCTAATTCTATTTAGAAAACTCTTGGAGGGCTTCCTAGCAGAGGCAGCATGTAGTCTAATAGAAAGTCAAAGGACACTGATGTTCTCAGGGTTTGTCCACACTTGGCTGCTTTCATTCCATCTCCTCAACACCATGTTTTAGTGTAGTCACATCACGAGTCATAAAGACTTATCTTTAAAGAAAATATATTGGTAATTCTAGAAAGGATCAATCATTTTCTGCTTTCTATATTGTACATTATAGGCGTCAAGGTTCTTCTTTTGTATATGAGTCACATTCCATTTTATTCTGGAACAAACACTGCTCTGTGTATGAGATGGGTAAAGTCCACTTCTGAGCTTGTGATGGCCACTCAGTGTGAGCCCGAGTTAATTATAATGTCCTTGGGAAAAAGGAGACTTTTACTAATCATTAATGACCCACCTAAAAATAATTTTAGTATGAATGAAAATAAAAATTATGGTTATTTCTTTGTTTAGTCAGGATAGAAGAATATTAAAAGATGATGTATTCTTTTAGGGGAAAGGTGGGCTTAGAGAGTAATTCTAAGAGCATTGCCCTGATGAGTTAATATAAGTTCTACAATGCAGGTCTCTTGCTTAGGAGGGAAATGATTTCAGTGTGTGCATCTTCCAAACTCCAAGTTAGCTTTATGTTGGGAGGCAGATCATTGGCATGCAGTAAAGCAGTGCTAGATCTGTCTTGAACAAGTACATGGCAGAGATCAGTAGTATCTCTCAGCTTAGACGTGCTGAAGCCTTGAGTCAGCTCATGCATGTACCTGATGATTGAATTCATATGACTGACTTCCGGGGACTTGTCCTTTCAACTGCCAGGAAGAGACGAATTAAGAACTTCTTAAAATACTAATGTTTCTATATAAGTACATATTCCCACTCTGTTCTCACTGTGTGTCCCCACTATGTGTTGCCACCATGTGTTCCCACTGTGTGTTCCCACTATGTGTTCCCACTGAGTGTTCCTACCTCTTTCCTTTTTTCTTGCTCCATCCCCTCCTTTGTCCCTTTTGTTCATCCAGACAGTTTTACTTCTACGTTCATGTCATACACGCACACGCATGATCTTATGCATCTATGTTAAATCTAGGGACCACACACTTAATATGATCCTCTCCAATTGCATCTATTTTCCTTCAGGTGGCCAACTTAATTCTTCTTCACAGCTAGAAAAATCCATAAATACACAACACATCTTCCTTATCTATTCTGTTGTTGAATCCTGTATTGATTTCATAACTTAGCCATTGTGAAGAGTACTGCAGTAAACACTGATGTTCAGGGATCTCAGTGACATGCTTGCCTGGAGTCCTTTGGGAATGGAGTCTCAGGAGTGATATAGTTGGTGATATAGGCTCCTGTGATAGATCTGTTTCTCATTTTTAGAATAGCTTTCATCCTGGCTCAGTTAACTTACCATCAGCTGGGTTATAGGGCTCTCCTCTGTTCACATCTTCAGCATTGTTTGTTGTTATTTTTCTGACCTGAAATTCCAAATGGCTCTGGACATCTTCAGGTGATACTCACATTAGAATTTCTGAACATAGGCTCACTGGATACCAGCTCTCTTCATCTCCTGTTCCACCTCAGCCACCATTGCTTCTTTGTTTTTCCAATTAGAACTCATGTTCCCTGCATGTCATCCTGAGACTCACATGAGGCCTCTTCTGCTAATATGGATGTGTTGGATGTGGTGTGTTATCAAGGGCAGGCAGGCAGCTAAGCTCAGCCCCCAAAGCTGGTAGGTAGTGGCCTTCCCAGGCCAGCCAATTGAGGCCGGCCATAAACAATTACTTTCTATTTTGCTTTTCATAAAAAAAATGCTATGTTGTTTATTTTTGGAAGTATTACCCAAAAGAACCAAGAGAATTTAAAACTTTAAACTTAAATGGTATTCTCCATCAACAGAATTCCTCCCTGTGAACCATAGTTATTCTTAGGCTTCACATCTTTCTTTGTCCTTCTCCGGATTTTACTGAACCACCCAGGAAGACTTAGTTTTCTGTCCAGCTCACTGTAACACTATTTTAAAGCAATACTAATGTATTTTTGTCAAAATAAATTTCCACAAATGAAACAAATTTGTGTCTCATTAAAAACCAGAGGTGTGATTCTAAAGCAAAAATATTTCTCAACTAGTAACGATAAATTTTAAAAATCTTATGTGTTTGGGTGTTTTGTCTACATGTATGTCTGTGCATCATATGTGTTTCCAGGGTCCTCAGAGGCTGAAAAGGGGCACTGGTCCCTTAAAACTGGAGTTAAACATGATTGTAAGCTACCATGTGGTTGCTGGGAATTGAATCTCTGAAAGAACAGCCAGTGCTCTTAACCAGTAAGAGATTGCTCCCCGGCGGTGATGATCAATCCTGATAAGGAAGGGTTAAAATGACGCCATTCCAGATTCACCTGCACTGAGTCATTGCTCAGCTGTCCCCTTGGGATGGAAGTGTAGGTTTGTCATTGCCACTCCCCCACTGGTTCTTTTTGTTCCCTCTACTTTCTGGTCACATACTGGTTAACAGATATCCAAACATGGCTATTCCCTAGACCTTCCACATTTCAGTTCTTTGAATTTTAGTGCACTCTCAGCACTGTCTGGCATTTGTTTTGCCTGGCCACTTGGACTGCTTCAAGACATATCAGCTATAATCACTGCCACATTTACAAATTTGTCTAATAGATTTTTTTAAAAATGTAGAACTGTGGCAGGATGAATGATTATGTTTAATTCTTCACTTTCTTATATTGAGTATCTACACTATCCATAGGATGAAGGTATTCTTTTCTTCCTTTTGACTTCAGGCTTAGCTGTGGGATTTGCTTTAGCCAGTGAGGTATTAATTGATGTGATGCAAACACAGTCTGGATGTGGGCTTTACTCCTGACTTTATGATGAGAAAGGTGGGTTCAGGGTAGTGTGATATAGAAAGGATGAGAGACCCACAGTATGGACCTGGACCAAGCTGCATCTTAAAGCTAAGTAGGCAGAAATCCAGAGAATCCACCAGTGTGTGAATGAGTAACAAGCATTTGCCTTTAAAAGCCATTGGGTTTAAGGAGTCGTTACACAGGAAAACTGTCTGAAGAAAGTAGTACATCTCAGGCTGACTTTTAGACCCTAGATGGCCTTTTATCTTGATGCTTCTTAGACTTTAGGCTTCAGCTGATAAAAACATTCTGTTCTTTATGTGTAAATGTATTTATTAAACCTATGCTGAATCCTTCATCTGCATACAATAAGAAATGTTGCACAAGTTGTTGGAAGAATTTGATTAAATACAAAAGTAAGAGAGAAGGATTCAGCTAATTTTGCAGGAACTTATAGATGCCAGTCAATTTTGTAGAATTTTCTAATCCATTTTTTTTCAGGGTGGCTATGAATGGAACCTGTAAGTGACTAAAAGTTATTAGTCAGACACAGAGACAACCAATACACAAATCAGGGGGAAAATTATTTCTTACTACAAGAGATATTTCTTTCTAGCTACTATAATACCTATGTATGTTATCAGGTAATACGAAAAGAGAATCAATACACATGTTATTTAATATAGGGTGATATATATATATATATATATATATATATATATATATATATATATGTATATATAAAACTAGACAGCAGTTTATATTTCTTTTATAAGAAGTCTGAATTGTAGGCAGTCCTGTTATATCTTCCAGGTCAAGCACAAGCAGGCCTTCTTTCAACCTGACTGTTCTGCCATTTTGAACAAGTCACCTCTATCTTTAAAGCTTCGTCGCAACTCAAGGTGCTGAATTTCCAGCCACTGGCTCCATATTCCAGGAACATAAAGAAGGAAGGGCAAATGGCACTGGGTTCACATATACACGCTTATAAGAATCTGTGACTGTACCTTGTACAGGTAGTCCAGACAGTTTGATGTTTAAATGAATGTACATACTGCTGTACTAAACTAAATCACTGTGTAAAGGAGAAATATGTAAGTAGTCACTGAGGAGAGTAGCAATCTCTGTTCTCCTCTCTCATTCTAAAGGTCTGTCACATCTCAGTGCTTTCAAGATCAGATGCTTCATATTAATATTGATGTATGCAATACTTTTTCTCTGAAACCTCATGATTGATAGCATACCTATTGACTTAAAAATATGGGAATTATTTTTCTCTGTGAGAATCATGGCACAATGAAATTTGTAAATTATGGTAAAGGTTTAGAAATTCTTCTTGCCCCGTGAAAGGTAGTATCTTCAGGGTAGTAAAACAGTCATGTTTTGTTTAGTGACAAGGACTCTAAGAAATGTGCTGTTAGGTGATTTTGCCATTGTGTAAACAGTGAAGGTTGTTCACATGCAAACCTAGATGAATCAGCCCGCTACACCCCTCGGCCATATAATCTAGCTTACTGTTCCCAGGCCATGGACTTGTGAAGCATATGGCTGTACTGCAGGAATCAAAGATGACGTGAACATTTCTGTATCTAAACATATCTAAAAAAACAGAAAAGGTATGGTGGAAAGAAAGTGCAAGAAGTTAAATGGTTCGTGGATATAGGTACTCACCATGAGTGAGCTTGTGGGTGTGGACATTGCTATGTCTGAGCCAGAGTGGATAGGAGTGAATGAAAATGAAGATGTGTACATTACTGTCCACTTCTGGGGACATTATAAACACTTTACACCTGGCTTACATTAAGCTTATTTAAAATTTTTTCTTCCAATAATAAATTGGTCCAAGTTTATGTTTTGCATGGTCTGGAGAATGATCTATGAGAGGTATACATCTGGTTTTGAGTGACTGAGCTTATCAAGTCATAGCAAGCAAAGTAAAAGAATTAATAGCAAGTGATAGGTTGATAGACAGACAGACAGACAAGTAACACAGCATCATCAAATACTGTCTTCACCATATCTAGCAGAAATGGACTGGGGAAGCCTTATTGAGACAGTCACTGAAGTCTCTTTAGTGAGGCTTCCAAGAAACAGAACAAATAACAACAGAAAGTTACCATCAGCAAATCAAGAGCTAATAAATGTCCATCAGAAACCATTGGGGAAGCTCCCTTAAGGAAATCGCTAGAATTCTAGATGGAGAGAGTCCCAGGCAGTGTGTCCTCCTGGGGGAAGCTTCCAAGTAAAACAACACATGGGCAACAGAGAGACATCATCAAGTCTGACAGTCGCTTCCAGTAGTGACCTACTGGAGAAACTGAAGCAGTCATCTTGAGCTCCCTTTGAGGAAGGTCCTCTCTGCCCTTTATAAAGATGAGCTTTCCTGGCTGAACTTCTGGCTTCTCTTTCCCATGGGAAGCAGTATTATGTCATGAAGGAGCAATAGTAACAATTGTTGGAAGTGGCTCACCTTCTAGCTTTTTACTCTTGGAATGCTTTGCTGTTATTACCCCACCACTGCCACCACACACACAGAGAGTTAGGGGCTTGGCCTAGCCCCAGACAAGGGACTGTAGAGAATACTTTGAGACAAACATCAGCTATGAAATGAGGAGGGGCAAGCCCACTTCCAGAGCTGGATGCTCAAACAACATCTCACAATTTACCAACTTACAGCTTGGCAAGTTTTTCAGTTTATAAGCTTTTACATTTCCTTTAACCTTAAGCCCTTTAATACTTAGCTTAAAGTACAAAAATATTGCATGGCTATCTCCTTATTCTATAAGCATTTCATATATTTAATTTTAATATTTATTTATTTTATTTATTTATTTATTATTTGGTCAAAAACAGAGAAACAAACATATGCATTGCACTACACCCACACAGGCTCAGGACCTTCAATGTCACCATCTTCCACCTTCGCCTCTGTGCCACTGGATGCCCTTCAGGGACAACAGACACTCCCAAGGTTGACATCAGCTATTACAATGAGGCCTTCTTTACCACTTTCCAGAATGCCCCCTGAGGCTACTTTATTGTTTACCTTTTTCCCCCATTTAGAAGTACAAGGGATACATTCTAAAATAACAACAAACAGTGTAGTTAGTACCTATGCTAGTTGATAGTTGCTTATTGTCATCATCAGGCATCAGACACGTTACAGAAAGGCAGGTGAAGTAGTTCTTTACTAATGGCGGCAGAGTAAGCTTCTTTACCCCAGAGGAAGAACGCCTTGCTCTGTCACTGAGATGGTCATGGAATCACTAAGAGATGGGGACTTTTCAGCTCCTTCATAATCTTCTGGGACCACTGCTGTGTGTGGTCTGTCTTTGGCTATGACACACGACTACTTAAGTCTTCTAGTGTGGAACCTTTGTGTGCTATCTACTTCTCTGTTGTGATAAGACACCACGAGTGAGGCAACTTTTGGAAGACAAGGTTTAGTTTGCCTGACGACTATTTGAGAGGGTTTGCATCCATAATTGCAGGGTAGAGGCAGCAAGCATGGCAGTAGGAACAGGACACTGAGAGCTCATATCTTAAGTGACAAGGATAATGCAGCTAGGTGTGGTTAGAGCCTTTAAACTCTCAAAGCCCATGTACAGTGACACACTTCCTCCAGCAAGGCCACACCTCCTAATCCTCCTCAAATAGCACTACCAACTGGGAACAAGTGCTCAGATACATAAGCCTGAGGCTTGGGGGATACCACACTTTGATTATGGCAACAAGATCATTAATTAATTCTCATTATCTTCTTGAACTGTCTGTTCTAAAGTTTCTCAGATAATGAATTACATTGTTTATAAGAGTTAGAAAACTTGTTATCTGTGGCTGCTTTCACCCATCACAAGCTGATATTAACTTGTTGAATTATCAAGGGTGGCTGTTCTGTCTAGGTCTGGGTATGAGTGTGGTTTTTCAAAATTTCTAACACAAACAACATTTTTTAGCCCAAAGATAAGTTACCATTGTACATAATTTAGAACAAATTAATTTCTGAAGAAATATAATTTATAGAGTCATAAATTTAGGGGTAAAGAGAAAATACAAAGACACACATGAAATTATGTACCCTATTTGATATGAAATAAAGTGTTGTGTCTCCTGTACTGACCCTAGAAGTAGTTTACCAGTAGACGAGAAGAGTAGAGTCTACTTAAGAGAACATGGAAAATGATCGCAAAATAGATATGTGCCTCTCAACTTTGTTAAGTGTGTGTGTGTGTGTGTGTGTGTCTTTGCTATTTGCTTTGTTAATGTTATACAGATTACTTAATCTCTTTAATAGTTGCTTAGATTTAATTAGTAAGAATTAGTAGTATGACGGGGACTGGACAGATGGCTCAATGATTAAGACCCCTGACTGCTCTTCCAGAGGTTCTAGTTCTCACAACCGTCTGCAATGGGATCTGATGCCCTCTTCTGGTGTGTCTAAAGACAGCCATAGTACACTCATATATAATAAATAAATAAATAAATAAATAAATAAATAAATAAATCTAAAAATACAAAACCAACCACACACACACACACACACATACACACACGAAGAATTAATATGAAAATTCTGATTTCTGCTGAGTGAAATATGAAAAAGTGCATCTCAGAATCACTAAAAGACAATTGCACTAAAGAAATGTATATAAATGACCATTAATACTTAAAGTTATGAAATATACACTACAAAGCCTAGAGATTCAAGAATTCATAAACAAGGGGGGGCTTGAGTTGAATATTAAAGACTTTAAAGATGAAAAACATGATTTTTATGTTTCATGCACACAGCTTATGTGATTCAAAGGATTATCCAGGAAGCTAACAATCTTTATACTTAACAGCAGGCAATGGAGAAAATGAGAATATACGTACTCAAAAGTATTAAGTTAACAAACTGATATTTAACTGTCCTTCCCCCATTCTCAGAACTACCTAAGAGAAGAGAAACTAACCTTCTATTCTCTCTGTTCTTGAACTTTTCAGACTTACTCTGTGATTTCTCAGGGCAGAGACAAATTTTCCAGTGACATCAGAAAGAACCTTGAACTTATGTAATGAGCATCCCGCAGCCCAGCGCAGACAATGTCCAGAAGTAATCCAGTGGTAGAAATGAGTGGAGAATGCTCTAGGGAACGTGAAGAGTGACTATAAAGTAGGTGTGTGCCTCTCAACTTCAGTGAGCATGAGAGTCAGCTGGAGTGCTTACTGCTAAACATCACTCTCAGTTTCTGGCTCAGTAGTTCTGCAGTAGGGACCAAAAATTTCATTTTGTAAAAGCTATGCCCTCAGCCTGGAAACCTTGATGTGGGTGGCCCATGGTGTAGGTGGAACGGAACTCGTAGATACTTACATCCTGGGTTATATCAATCGCCTGCACCTTGCCAAGTGCACGTTGGGTTGTACCGCACGCCTGCCATAGAAGAATTTTCAGTCAAGCATAACCTGTGATGCTCAGACCTATAAACTAATTATCTCACTAATATGCTCAGAAAAGAATAAATCTGCCTCTCGAGACTTAACTCTGAGTTTTAATATTAGCAAGTTTTTCAGGTGCTAGGGTCAATCATTTCTCAAAAAAATATTTTCAGTGTCATAATACTTAGCTTAAAAGGTGAGTATCTCCACCTAAGGCACTTATTTCTATATTTTGCAGTCATGGATGGGAATTGATGCTAATTCTACCTTCTAGAGATATGGAATGAAACATTTCTAAACTGGGTTAGAAATAATTCCAGCATGCATCTCATACCCAGGTATTCTCATTTCTCTCTCTTACTATTTATTTTCCTGAACATTCTACCTGCTAAACTTACATCTAATTCTTGTATGTTGGCTCATACCAACACAAGCGTTAATCCTTTTAATGTTAAGGTCTCACCAGCTCAAAGCTGCTTTGTATCAACAGATGTAACACACTCCCAGCCCTGCAGGCATGATTTATGATGATGCACACTTGGATGCATGTTTGCTGGACCTTTCCTACAGCAGCACTTGATAGGGAAAAAAAATGTTGGGTGTTGGAGAGGGACCAGATTGGACCCATCTGAAGCACTCTGTGTACAGGATTAGGGAAGACTGGCTTATGTGATAGTGGTAGCAACACGGTGTTGGAGAGCACCATCGAGTGCTGTAACTGTGCTTTTGAGTAAAGAGAGATTCAAATGCAATACTGGAGATCAGACTTAAGTCACCAGGCTTGTCTGGTAAGTGCCTTTATCCTCTGAGCCATCTTATTGGCAAGGACCAGTAAGGATTTCAAATTCTTGAATACTTAAGTACTGGCATATTACAAAAAATGGGAATAAAATTAAAGAGATAGAAAGGGGAAGCATGAAAGGGAATGTGAATTATGTGTAACAATATAAATCATTCTTTAGAGGGAAATGTAGACACAGACATTGTAAGAGGCTTCTAGCCAAATTGGTAGTGTAGGAAAAAAAAGGTCAGAATCACAAAACACTCTCAACAGAAAAGCTGACAAACAGTAAATTAAAAAAAGAAAGAAAGAAAAAAGAAATGCATTATCTCAGCTGGAGAAACTAGAGAGTGAGGAGTTTATTTCCTGGGAATAATTGTTTGAGAGAAGCTTAATAAAAGATATTTTTCTGTGTTCAGAAGAGAAAGGGAACACCACACTGTTGTGTGCATGCTGTGTGTAGTTATGTGTTGGCAGATTACACAATCAAACCTGTGTTTGTTTCAAACACTAGATCCTGTCTGGAGCCTTTCCTAATGACTCTCCCCTGAAGGTCATACAGGCTGTAACAGGATTTTTGATACAGCTTTAAAGCTGGACATTTTCAGCAATAGTCTTTCTTAGAGTATAAGCTACTCTGGGGGAAAATAAAGCAGTGGTTCATCCTTTTTAGCTAAGTGCTACAGAATGTGATTTAAGTAAAAGAATATTTTACCTTATACTTTCCATGAATCATCAGCTTCTTAAAATGGACACCTAACCTGTGACGTTTAAAAGGTCTTGTCACACTTTTTTAAGTGTGTACTTTTCATTTCTTTTATTTGCTTAAGACACAATCTCTTTCTAAAATCTAATCATATTCCACACAGTATCTAGTATAAAATGGCAATGATCCTATTTCCAGTTGGCATTTGGAGGCCTTCACCATAAAGATAGAAAATTCTTTTTTTATTCTCTTTGTTACATTCTATTTATTAGTTTATTATTGTATGTGGAGGGAGTACACATGGAAGCTTGTTGAGGTCAGGTGACAATTTATTATTTTTATTTTTAATAAAAAATTATTTTAACTGCTTATACACTGAAGGCTTAAAATCAGCCATAGGCCTAAAATCAGCAATAGGCCTGTCATACATATATGCTAACACAAAGTCTTGGGTCTCTGTGGAAAAACATTGAAACAGATGGCTATAAGCTATTGTAACCAGGCAGCTTTTGTGGAAATTTACCAGCCTGAGTAGTCATAGACCTTGTAAATAGGTAGCCTTGGCGGATAGTACCAACTTAGATAAGGACAAGTGAATCATAGGCAGAGCCATAGTGACCTGTCCTCTGAACCTTCACCCAGCCAATGCCCTGTTCTGAAAGATAGCTGTACTCCCCCTGAACACCCATGCTCCAGTGTCATCCCCTTCCTCACGTCCTGTCTTTCTGTGTTTATTATCCCTGTGTGAATAAGTAAAAATTACGTTTTGATTTTAAAAAAAGATAGAGAATTCTTAATCACTATGTTACTATAGCAAAGCTAATTGTTCCAGTGAAAAGTCACCAGCACCTTGCCACAAAATGCTTCCACATCCCTTTCTGGTTCCCTAAAGTTGGTATATATACAGTCAGAAAGAATCAGAGGGGGAAAAAAATCTGTATAGCTTTTCAAGACACAATGGACTTTTATATACCCAAAAGTAATTTTTGAAATGAAGAATATCAGAATAATAGCATGTGTTTGCTTGTTTTTTGGCGTTTGTTTGTTTTGTTTTGTTTGAATTTTTATTTTACTCAAGAGATGGAAGAAAACAAATGACATCATCTAACCAGCAAAATGCTGGGCTGTGGATCTGAGGCTCCCTGGCTGTTTTTGACATGTCCATGCTAAGTGTGAACCTTCAGCTGTTTTATTTGAATCTCTCTTTACTAAAAAGCAAAATTACAGCACTTCAAGATACTTTCCAATACTGTCCTAGTCCCACCACTACTCAAGCCAGCCTTTGCTAATCCTCTGCCCAGAGAACTTTGGATAGCTTCAATCTGGTCCCTCCCCACCCAACATTTCTTTCTCCTGACAAGCACGACACCCCTACACTAATAAAATTATTGAAAATTTGGGGATAATGCATACTGATCCCTTTAGATTTTTCTTCCCATATACATCCCTTTACTTCCATAGATAGTAATAAAGATCAGATTACCACTTTCTGATTATAGACAGTGTTCACTCATAAAGAGGTAGGGCATGTCCCGAGAACACAGGGTTCCCTTATGATGAGTTTAGAAACAAAGTCTGACTTCCTAGGCTTGTGGTCATTAGCTCAAGGTTAATTGTTGAAGATTGAAAACGTTTAATGTTCATTAGAAAGCCTTCCTGACATGCATTGAGAAAAGGGTTCCCAACTCAAGGTTCGGAGAAGGCAAGAGTTAAATGGAAGGAAATCTTTCAGTGATTTGGACACAGGGACAGAGATCTGAAGATAAAGGAAATTTGATTTTGTGCTGAGTTACAAGTTTTGCATGAAATTAGAATGCAATTTTATTCTGCTATAGCTAATGGATTCACTGCCTAAATTAGCAGTGTTCTTTAGACCATTACTTTCTTTTCCTTTATTTTACTATTATCTTTAAAGCTCATCATTAAAAAGTTTTTCTACACTGTGTCAGTTGTGAATACCCACCTTGAGTCCCATTTGTAATATCGGAGGCCTGTGCAGCTCAACAGGAGCCAACAGTGCTGTGAAAAGATAATCCAAAAGGCAGGTCACCCCTTCCATTTCTCCTCAGGCACAGGACAAAAAGGGGATGGACTATCCCTGTGGTCATTCCTAGTGAACTCACATGCAAGGGCACGGACATCCTACGACTAGGGCACCTCAGATTCCCTTATCCTACTTCTGAGAGAAAGGTCATATTTAATCGGCACCCCAAAACAAAATTTTAACATCTCCTTGGAGTCACTTATTATCCTCGACTCTAGCTCACTGGTAATGCCTCAGTGCAGGTTAGATAAACTTGGTGTCCAAGCTCAGCCAATCAGTGTGGTTACAGTCTACTGGTTAGCCTTCATCAGAACTGTCTGCCCTGCTGCCAAAAGGGCATAGTCTGCCTGTGGTTACCAAGTAAGTATTTGATTTACCTGATTTTCCCTGTGAGTCTCCTATTTCCCTCAGACATAATAATCATTTGGAAAGTCATAGCAGATGTCTGGAAAAAACTAGTTAACTGAGGTCTCATGAGAAGGCTCAGTGGATACAGGTGCTTGCTGAGCAATCCTAACCTCGTGACTTCTAACCCCCAAACTTGTGGTGGACAGAGTGGAATCTAAAATTGTCTCTGACCTCTCCACATGTTTCATGGGCACCTCACACGATACACCCTTCCCTCCCCCCCCCCCCACTTACACTTATTTACAACAGTAATGATAAATAAACAAAAGATTAAATGGTAAATTGACCCCATACACGTGCTTCTACATTCTCCCAGGAAGTCCAAGGACAGTGAGGAACTGGGCAGAGGGTGGGAAGTGCAAGCTCTCTGGGGCATAGGAAGAGGACAGGGAGGAGATAGAGGACTCTGCTAGACAGAAGTGGGTTACCTGATTCCATAGCTCCAGACAGTCATTGGTAATGGTGGGTACGCATGTGTCTGTGGCAGAGGCAGAGCTGGATACTCATTAATCAGCTTAGGTCTAAGGATGTGGACCTCGTCATTTAGAAGTGGGGTCCAGATGGGTCAAAACCAATGACCAGTTGAAGATTTGCTTTTAAAAGACCTCTTTCCTCGCTTTTCCCTTCTGAAACTCCACGAAGATGATAGCTAAGATTTCTGTTTGCTTTGTTAATGAATGGTTCAAAATGAACCTAAACCAAAAAGGTCTCTTTTTTTGGTTTGGGGTTTTTTTTTCATTTTTACTTAGATGAATAGTATATTTAAAATATTTAAATTTTCTAGCTACTTCTTGATATTTTACAAAAATGTTACTGATGATCGCTTACTAATCTTGTAGCTGGTGACCTTGCTAAAACATTGCTAGCCCAATTCTAGTATCTCTATATTGGGAAGAATTCCTTCAGCTTTTCACTATTATCTCTGAATAATAATAATAATAATAATATAATATAATATAATATAATATAATATAATATAATATAATTTACTTTCCAATCCTTAGAACTCCCACCTTTGTCCTTATTCTCTAATAATTTCAGAGTTGAACATAAATGACTATATCAACAGTTTACCAATTTGTTATAACTTCTTTTCACATATATTTTAGTCAAAGAATTTCTGGATAATAACTTGTTCCCTGAGGATTTGTCTCTAAAATGACTACTAAATGTTATCAACTGCTTCTATTCTGTAGCCTACTGAAATTATGTCCCCTTCTTTCACATACTGATGCACCACAGATTTCTAATGTTAAATTAACTTCTATATCTAGAACAGCCCCTGCTTTGTGGTGGGCTACTGCCTTTATATTGATGAGCTGAGTTAGCTCCTGTGTTGGTATGGTTGTGTACATGTTTATCTTTGGCATGTATGTATACAGGGTCACATGTTTGTGTGTGCACGTATATGAGAAGGGTACAGGTTGACTTTGGGTCACTTCCTCAGCTACTTGCCACCTTAATCCTGCTCCACTGAGCCTGAAACTCACTGCCTTACCTGGCCTGGCTGATCAGCAAGCCCCAGGAGGTCTCTTCACCGAATTCCCACCACTGAGATTTGCATTCTTTCTATCTGTCTGTTTGTCTTTCTGTCTGTCTATTTATTTTTGCCTTTGCAGTAGTGATTATTTTGTCTTTATCCCTATATTTTCCTCTTTTTGAATCTGATAGCAAATGAAATTAGATAAACAACTCATCTGTCAGGGTTTTCTTTCCTGTTAGTGAAATTTCAGGTTTGGAGCTCTCTTTCTTGGACTGTGTCTTGAACGCTCCTGGGAAGCCATCAGGTTCTGTTATCCCTGGAAGGTGAGCTATGCTGCACTGTGCCAATTTTGAGTCCATTTGGGAAAGTTTTAAATATTTTGTTCACTTCAGAAAACTTTCCAAATGAGTTATGAGTTATTTCCAAATGATTGATACATATACATATACGTATACATATCCCATATGTATATTTACTTATAAATTCCTTTGCCATTTTTGATCTTGTTGTACCCAGGTCTCGGGATCTCCAAGAGATCTCAAAGAATTGCCTTATCCGCTGTAGAGATACATAAGAGCCCTTTATTTCAAACCCAGGTTTGGACTGCAAATTGCACAAAGCAGCCCCGTGTCAGGGAGTATAGGGAATATATACAAGCCGGTTACATAGGGGGAGGGAAGCTGTGGATAAGGGAAGCTATAATGTTTTTACAAACTGGTCGCAGCTGCCTGGGAACGCTTAATTGGCATGATTTCTCTCTAAGGATGTATGTTTTTTGCTTTTCCCAAGGCCATAAGCCAGCCACCTGTGTTGGGAAGTGTTGAGAGGGTGCCAGCTTCAGGCCGAAGGCTGGGCTGCATTTGTTTATCTGTTCTCAGGCTGATACCCTCATTCCCAGGATTTGTTTGGGGGAGTCAGGTGGCGGGAAGGAATGGATGGGGGGCTTCTGTGTGCACGGGGCTGGGGGGTGGTGGTGCTGCGGTGAACCCCAGCCACTAGGCTTCTAGGGAAGTGCTGAAGCCGATGCTAGCCACTCAGCTCGGCTTCTTCAATCTCTGCCTACTGATCAGCTGTGCCCTTTCCATTCTTATCACATCTGATTTTTCATTCTCTTTTTTTTTTTTTTTTTTTTTTACTCAGTCTTACTTATCCCCAACCCCACAGCCATCAGTCTCACAGAACCACGGTTGTTTTTGTTAATACCGAAGTGCATGGGGGTTTTGTGTATTTGTTTGTTTTTGTTATTTTACTCCTATTTTACTCAAGATCTATGTTGCTCTTCTCTTTCTGGTGTTTTAAGGTAAGTGCATGGGCATTGAGTTTTGCTGAGTTCTCATGTAAGTATTTTCTATTTTAAGTTTCTCTGCAGGTATTTGGCCATCTGCCAAAGAGGTGGTAGTGCCTTGTCTTTATTAATATACAGTGACTTCTACAGAGATACACAGAAGCCTGACTTCTGTTCCTGTTGCTTATTTTCATATGTGTTAAAGAATTTTTTTACTGTCATTTCATAAATCTGTGAGAATTATTTCAAAGCTCATGTTTAAAGTGTATTTCTTCATGAACCACACAGTACCTAGGTCATTATTAACTTGGGATCTGTTTAAACTCAGTTTCCGTGAGCTTAGTGGTAGGGCACTTATCCAGCTTGTGCAAGGACTTGGGTACCATTCCATGAACTATAAAAAGAAACAAACTAAACAAAACTTCAATTTCTAATTTAGGATTTCCAGGCAATATGCATTTCAGTAGGAAGCCCATAGGCACATAGCTTGTCCTTAACAGAGCTTGAAGGAATTTTTCTTTACTTCCATAAAGATCAGTGTGGTGTCTTTGCTTCCGTGGATGGCATTTGCTGTGGATTCCCCCCCTGGGGACAGCCTGTTTCCTGAGGACAGCCTGCTTCAAGCAGACCTTGTTTCAGCTGCTCTAAATCCTACTTTCTTCTCTATTCTGATTCCTGGCCTTGGCTTCTGCTCCTCACACAAAGCCAAGTAAAGCTCAAATCAGAGGCCATAATCATTGGCAAGCACCTCAGGATAATGCCAGCTCTAGGGCTCAGCTTGTCTTCAAGAACTCACATTTCCTTATTGTGCCCCCAATGCCAGTCTCACTGCTGGCTCAGCTACATCTTGAAACCATTTGTTCTCTGATACACTTATTATAGTTTCAAGATTTATTATTATTATTTTTTGGTAGGAGTGTGTGTGTGTGTGTGTGTGTGTGTGTGTGTGTGTGTGTGAATGCCACATGTGTCCTGGTGCCTACAGAGGCCAGAAGAGGATTTTGGATCCACAAAGTTGGAGTTACAAGCAATAGTGACACACCTAATATATTGAGAACAAACTTAGGTCATTGACAAAATCAAGAAGTGGTCATAACCACTGAGCAAAGCTTCTCTTAAGCCTAGTATCTTTCTTGTTTCTGATAGGACTTCTGTGCATACATAGTCTAGCACATTTCTGGAAAATAACCAAGTTCATGACACTTCATAAAATACACAGAAAAGTTTGCCGTAAATAACAAACACACAATTAGAAACCCTAGAAGTACAGTGATTTTTTGAAAGCTTGGTTTGATCTCAAACTTAAATTACCTCATCAAAGCCACAGAACATTTCTGTCCCTGTTCTTTGCCTTTTATGTCAACTTCAGTCCTAAGCTGTGCCTCTCCCCAGCAAGGTCACAAAATGTCCCCAGACACCAAAGTGAAGCAGTTATTCAAGTCCAAACAAGGTTCTTGTTTTAGTTACTTTACTATGGCTATGATAAAACATCATGACCAAGGCAAGTTAAAAAAGAAACATTTAATTTAGGACTTACATCTTAGAGGGTAAGAGTCTATGACTGTCATGACAGAGGAAATAGCAGCAGGCAGGCAGGCTCTGGAACAGTAGCTGAGAGCGACATCTTGAGACACAGTCAAGAGAATGGTGGACACTGGAAATGACACAGTCTTTTTAAAACTCAAAGCCCACCCTCAGGAACACACCTCCAGCAAAGCTATAGCTATACTTCCTTGTCCTTCCTAAACAGTTACATCAAAGAACTGTATGAAAATTCATGAGCTCATGATTAAAATTCTCATTCCAACAACCATGGTTCCCTAACTTAAAACTCTGTTTTGAAAATGAACTATCATTCAGTTTGTCTTTCTATTGATTGGACATAGAGTTATCAGAAAAAAATCATATAACATTATGATATGATACTAAGAACAAAATATGGCCTGTTTGGAAATTAAATGTCTTCACTGTCTTGGGACGAGTTCTTCTAAATATAAAACTGAACTAAAGTTGGAAGTATTTATATTTGGGAGCATCTGTTGTCTATTATGAAATGGAATAAAGCTAAGTGTTGACCCCACTGGAGGGATTCAAGGCTGAATTTTGCATTATCTATTTTGCAGAGAAATACAGGCAGTAAAGCATGCTCAGGGAAAAAAAATAGTTTTCTAATTTCACATGAGAAGAAAGAACTTAAGTTAGGTTTCCAGCTCATTATTTGTTGTCATTGAGATGGTCTCACTGTGCTAGAAGATTTCAGGCCTGAGATCTTCTTGTCTCAGCTTCCCTGACATTTATGTTACAGATGTGTGTCGCTGTGCCCAGCTTCTGTTAATCTTTCTATTTGTAATTGAATATATAGCCCAGGGTACATGTTTACATCATACAGGACACTTGTGATTTAGTTCTAATTAGCATAACTAAGGAATGTTTACAGGGCTAGGCAGAGAGATGGCTTAGTAATGAACAGGTTTGTTTCCAGGTATGCATGGAGGCAGTTTACAGCCACCTGTAACTCCAGCTCCATGAAATCTGATGCCTTCGTTTGGTACATGTGTGTATGTGCACATCCAAAAGCATACACGTAAGTGGGAAAAAAATTAAAGAATGTCCAGTTGTTTCTCGAAATTCAATGTTCTGTACTGGGATTATGCACATATTTTTGTACTTGCATCCTCAATGCCTTTGATTTTTGAACACCTGACTAAAGGCAAAAGCTGAGGGAGTTTCCGTTTGTTATGATTTATGCATTCGGTAGGGATGAGAGAATGCATGGCAATTTGGAGCAGCCACTCTGAGATCTTGAGGCATGAAATGAGTGGCAGGAAGTGGATCGTCACTCAGGGAGAATGTGAAGGCCTGTTCATCACCCTAGTGAGCAGGATGAAAGCCCAGGACAGGGATAATAAGGCCAGAGAAACATCCTGGTGTCCTCTTGCTTCCTTGATTGTACAAAGAAGCTTGAGCGGTGTAGACTCTTCATACACCTCTATGACCATCCCCTACACGTAATTCCAAAGGAGCCTTCCCTTCAGACAGTCAGTAAACACTCTGTTTCGGGGGGGGGGGGGGGGCAGTGTCTAGTTGGCAGAGAGGTGAAAAATATCTCCTGGGTTCCTGTCTGGCTAATTACATGGCAGTGTTTACAAGGGATAGGTCCCTGATTCTGATCCCTGCAGCAACTAGCCTGGGCTCTCAAATGTGTGCTTTGATTACCCCTTTTTATCTTAGCGTGAAGAGTTGGAACTGGCATTTATTAGTCATAAAGTTATTCATTCCATTTAAATCCAAGTGCAGTGCATTCAACTTCATAACCTCCTGTGGCAGTGGGTTTCACAGGTTGGCTAAATGTAGCACACAGTAATAGTTTCTTCCACTTGCTCTAAATTTATCAGCCATTAATTCCACCAGATGACATTTTATTCTTCAGTGACATTATGGAACATTCAGTTCTTTGGCTGAGAGCACAAACAAAGGCCTCTGTCAGGCTCTCAGACACTAAATAATCTCCACTTTCCCTTTTAATTGTATTAGCCCAGTTTGATGGACGAGTAGGAAACCTGAAATCTGTCTTTGTATTTGAATTTTACTCTTCTCTCCCAGTCTTTTGGGAATCATCTCAAATGTGTACTTATTAGTTATCAGGTGCCCCGGTTGGTGTGAGTAGAATTTATTTGTGGGATCAGGGCACCATGGCCCTCCTGAAAGGTATCGAGGTAAGATGCTTCACAATAAATTGTTGGTGGCCATCGCTTCATCCGGGGAACAGATGACAAGTCACATGTGAGTTTAGAGCAATTGAGTTGCTTCTTGCATCTGCCAACACCGCCCTCCCTGACCAGTGTTTCCACACGTTCTGATTTATAAAATTCCTCCAAAGCATCTCAGTTTCTTTGATCACCGTTCCAGCTAAAACTACTTCAGAGGGAAGTGTGTAATTTAAGGTATTGTCAGCTTGCTCACCCTGGCATAGACTATGATGGTGTAGTATGTCTTTTTTTCTACTTTTTCTTTTAAATCTGTTGTTTTTAAATCTTATCCCAGAGAACCCTGAAATTCCACGGTAGTGCTTCAGATGTGGCAGAAGTATAAGCGATGAGTCGGGCTGGGTTGCAATCAGCAGCTCTGCCATGATCTGCTGGAGATTCTTACTGCCTAAGATTATTTGTGATGAGAAGCTTCTACATTATCGTGATTAGTTTGGCTTCTCTATGTTAAGCATCTGGGCTAATAATGCCCATAGCATGAATTCAGGATGAGCCACTGATGAGCTTCTGTCATTTACCTTGAGTTAATTCCACATTGTCCCACGTAGCCATTGCCTCTGACATACACATGCTTTCCAGCAGTTAATTACCTCCCCAACCACCAGTATAATTCTTATTCTTGCTCCACTATCAAGAGGAGGGAAAAAGAAGACTGGAAATAGAAAGAAAGAAGAACTATTTAAATGCTTCTGCTGCTTCCTAAAATGCAGAATTGTTCTCCTGGGAGCTTTGGGATAGATTTTTCTCAATAGGTGAAAAGTATGGGTTATACCATAGAATCAAGCACAGTAAGAGACCTGGAGAGCAGGAGCTTTCAGATGTGTTAGCCAATGGAAGTCACTGGTTACTAATAAGCGTAAAGAAATCGTGTATTTGGGACTGATGAAAGTTTGGCATAAATTGGAGCAATTTAGATGTAATCCAAACAGAAAGTGAAGAAATCGTAAGACTGGAGGAAACAAATATTTCAGCTTCAAAGGAATCGATGAAAATCTAATTACACAAAATTAAAAATTTCTAAAAAGCTAAAAAGTAGCAAAGCTAAAGATAAAAAGAAATAAATTTGGGGGAAACTATAAAATTTGTCTATGGGTTGATGTAGACAGGTATCCTATTAAGTCAGATTTAAGCAACTGAAAATCAACTGTAGCTAATTTGCACACATAAACTCTTGTTAGAATTATATAATATAGAATTAAAAATGAGTGGTGTTAAAAATAGGTCTTGGTATGAATGAGAACCAGAGGACAGATGAGACACTCTAGTTTCTGAGAATACTTTCAGAAAACTTCAGGTGTTGTGATGTGGCTTCTAACATTTTTTACTTCTAGTTTTGCTTTTCTGAAAAGTTAAGTTCCAAGGACTGTCTACCCCAAGTCTCATTTGTATTTAAGAAAGCAAGAAGAAAGGGCAGTCAATGAATTGAGGACTTGACCTGATGATGCACAAACAAGCAAAGAAATGTGGATGAAGTGATATTCAAACTGGAGAAAAAAATGAAAGAAACACCAAAATGATGTATTCAAAAGGAAAGAACATCCTAAGAGCTGCAAGCATGGTATTTTCATGCATTAAGCACAGAACTGCTATATGATCCACTTCTTGATATTTGCCTAACATATCTGAAGGTAGAAGCTCAGACACATGCACACTAGTGTTCATAGCAGCATTGTTCACAGTAACTATAAGGTGTTGGAAAATACCCAAGGACAAAGGAGTGTGTGAAGGAAATGTGTATACATACAATACAGTTTATTCAGCCTTTGTTAGGGAGAAGATGCTCAGGAATACCACAATGTGGATGAACATTGAAAACATTTCACAAAGAAAAGTACTAAGTGATCCCTTGTATGTGCAAATAGTGCATAGTCCATGTGTGAATACTGTACAATCCTTAGTATGTACAAATACTGTATGAATATATATATATATATATATATATATATATATTCATATATATACAAACACACACAAATACTGTATGATCTCATGTATGTGTAAATACTATATGCTTCTATGTATGTGCAAATAATGTATGATCTACATATGTGTAAATACTGTATGGTTCTACGTATGTGCAAATAATGTATGATCCCATGTATGCGCAAATACTGTGTGATCTCTTGTATGTACAAATAATGTATAATCCTTTGTATGTATAAATACTATCTGTTCCCAGGTTCATACAAATACTGTATGAGCCCTTGTATGTGCAAATCCTCTGTGATCCCATGTATATGCAAACACTTTATGAGCTCTTGTATGTGCTAATACTATATGATCCCACACATGGTCTGTAGCTGGAATAGGTGTCAGATACTGATTGAGGAATAGAGATTGCCAAGGGCTGAAAGATATGGAGGAGGAGCTATTGCTTATTGAGCATGGAGTTTCTGTTTGAAATAAGTAATTTACAGAAATAGGTAACAATGGTCATTGTTCAAGGGTATGGATGTGTTAAGGTCCTGAATTATATATTTAAAATGGCTAAAAGGGTAAATTTTATGTTACATACAGCTTCCCATAATCTTTGGTAACATCTTTCTTAGGGGAAGGTTCTGTTAACACTTATAAACTAAGGATAGCAGTGTAAATTGATGTATTTTAGGGAACAATGGGGTAATTTTTATTAAAAGTTCCAAATGTTCCTAATGTTTAATTTTTAACTTTTGGTTTTGTTTGTTTTTCAACACAGGGTCTCTCTGTATAGCCCTAGCTGTCCTGGAACTCACTCTGTAGACCAGGCTGGCTTTGAACTCACAAAGATACTTTAATCTGGTATTTCAGAGGCCTGCTCTGCCTCCAAATCCAAGATTAAAGGCATGCACTACTAGTACCTGTCGAGTTCTAGCTTTTTAAATTAACTTGTATAGTTAAATTTTGCCTGGATCATAAAAGTGATAACATTTAGCATTAGAATAAATTAAATATACTAACCCTGTAAAATATCTAACAAAAGAGCTAAAATCTCTTAAATGTTTATAGTAGAAATTATAGAAATATTTGAAAAGCAAAACTCTTATTTAATGTCTATTCACTGATAAAACTAAATATACTCAAATAGTACCCATATATCAACTAGACTTATAATAAAAATCAACTTAAAAAAAAAAACCTCAGTAATACAGCTTCATACATTTGGGGGAGGGACTTGAACAGCCTGGGGACTTTTATATTGTGGTTACACAATAAAATGCATATTTTACAGAGCATTGGAAAGGAAAAATAAATTGTGAAATCAAGTAGGAAAGAGTTTTAGAGATCATATTGGCATAAAAGAAGACAGGACAATAAAAAAGAGGAAAACCTCAAAAAAGTTGAGATACAAAATACTTCAAAGAAAATAACTTCCCGTTAGAAGACAGAAATGAGCATCAGTGTTCTAAAACGTCTCAGCACACGGAGCTGTGTATAGGGGCACCAAAAGTTAAACAGGACATAAAGCAGTACTGATTCTAAGTCATTAGAGATCTAAAACAGTGAGAAAACATGTAATACAACCTCCCTCCTTCCCTCCCTCTCTCTATCTTCCCTCCACTCTCCCTCTCTCCAGTGCTGTGCTGGGATACAGGATACCTCACATGCAAAGCAAGCTCAGTACCACTGTGTGGAAATAATTTCAAAGGGGAAATGAAAGTTGAAAACAAAGGTATGAAAGTCAAAGTTTTGGGTACAGTTAGTTGACTTCAGGCCTGTGTGTTTGGTTGGTTGGTTTGTTTTGATTTGACTTGTTCTTTTGCTTTTAAGACAGGGTTTCTCTGTAGCTTTGGCTGTCGCACAACTAGCTTTGTAGACCAGGCTGGTCTTGAACTCAGAGATCTGCCTGCCTCTGCCTCCTGAGTGCTGAGATTAAAGGTGTGTACTGGAACAATCACTACCACCACCACTAGTTATTTGATTTTTTTTCAAGAACTATATTCCTTCAGAAGGAATCCTAGTTATCACATGCTAAGATTTCTCTTTCTGCTTGAGCATGCTGACATCTTGGGAAAGGATATACCCCACTAGCATAATAAGGAAGCTTAGAGTCTTCTGTGGGGACTTCCTGGCTCTGTGGTGGTATCAAAGGACTTGGCTGTAACCCTGCCCCATGCCAACACTTCCATTGTATAGTGCCTTGACCTTCTCTAGGTCTTCTTTCAGCCATCATCTTCAGGGAGCTTGGAACCGTTCATCTCCATCTTTGCCATGGAAGGCTGTCTGTTTATTCGGTATAGTTTTGTTAGTCCTTGGCAATACTATTTAATGCTGACTCTACATAAGGGTACAGTTGCTTAAGACATAGTGCTCCTCCTTGGAGCCTTAATGTAGCCTAGTACTGCATAGTGCCCCATGAAAGACACAACACATGAAGACCCGCTGCTCAGGGCCAATTCAGACGTTAGTATGCCACTCCTGATAGAAGAATTCCATACAAACAGTGCCTTTCTGGAAGTCTTCATCCAGGAGTCAGGGGAAAAGACAAAACAGCAGAGTTTTCAAGTGACCCCCAGATCCTGCAGTGTCAATTAAGCCGGTGATAAAACTAGTTTAAATTAGAAAACATAGGCATTAGCATACTTCAAATGTGTGGGTGTTTTGGGAACACACAGAGGTTTGCCAGCCACTTCCAGCTAGTGGGGGAATTGTGCCAGAAAACAGTGAAAATCGCAAGAGGACGAAGGACAATGTGTTCTGGAACCTTCCGTGGAGGCAGACCTTTCAAATCACACTGTGTGAGAACTACTAATATTAAAAGATACCTTGGCAGGAACCAATGAAGCCCAATAAACTCTAACTGCATAAGGAGAAGAAAATAACAATGACATTTAGCCTTCTGTCACTACTAATATGGAATCAGGGGTTCGCTGCAAAAAAGAATCTGGACTGTGTTATTATTCGTTCAGATGACATGTTTAACTGTGTATACTGTACTTAAACAGGGTATCTTTAAAGGTTTCTCTAAGCAACCACTCAATTCCCATGATTCAGTTAGAAGTGAAACCACGGAGTAACTAACACTTAGAATTTTTCTTTGTCTTATGCAGAAAACTTTAAATATTATCTCCCTTTTTAATCTTACAGCTCAGCTTACCAAATGATAGTTACATTTGGGTATCTGGTAGAAATTATTCAATTATCCTCTCTTTGTAGCAGCACAGCTGAAAAATAGTAAACATGTAAGTATGAATCTGTCTGTGACTGACAGGGTCCACGTGGAAGCTGTTTGGGTGGAGCCCTGGGCCCCTGCTCTTCGAAGATACAAAGTGGCAGCCTTTGCTCTCTCCAGCTGCCATTACTCTGAAGCTTCTTTATAGAGTCGTTTGGTAATTTCCTTAGCTTTTTTATTTCCTTCCACCCAGAATTAAAGATCTAAATCTAGCTATATATAACTGTATCCTTTTTGTTTCCCATTTTTGTTACTTAAACACTATGAAGTAGGAAAAGGAGAAGACACCAGTATTGGGGTGCTGATGCCCTCAGGAGGACTAAGAATCTCTTGTGGTATCACACTTGGTTGCCTTGCACTGTGAAAGGTCTGGAACTTTTCCCAGAGATTTTTGGGACTTCCCATTCACATCACCCCATGAAGTACCCACCGCAGTATTTTTTCTCTCCACGCTTAGATCATCCCAGCTGGCATTGATGTCCCCTCTCAGTCTTTCCCAACACACACACACACACACACACACACACACACACACACACACACAGAGAGAGAGAGAGAGAGAGAGAGAGAGAGAGAGAGAGAGAGAATCAGGCCCTGCATATGTTAAGTACCTATCTTTTGCAGTGCTGTGAACGTTTCTAGTGTCAATGATGCTGATTGTACCTCTCTGGGGATGCTTTCTGTTCATTACAGTGGGCCTTTCCACTGTTCTGACCTCATCTTTCAACCACGCAGCCTCCACGGGTTCTCTTGTTCCTACATTATTGACTCTGTCGCCGTTTCTAGGTTTCCTCTCTTAATCATACAAACAGCTTCTCAAGTGCCATTCTGGGACCATAAGGAAGACAAGTGTCAAATATGCCTGCAGTTCTCACTTAGATTTCCTGCAACTCCCTCTTCAATTACCACCTTGCCTGGTGACTTATCATTTTGTTTCTCCTCACTGTACACAGTCCTAGCTCATACAGAATGGACTCGGTCATGTGGTGAGACTATTAATCTTTCTTTTGTCATCTATTAATTGAAAACCTCATACCTGTTTCCCTGGAGTCCCTGCCCAGAGTTCCATTCAAGGGGGTAGGGGAAGTGTGAGTACAGCAGGGTGTGCCCTGCTTTCCAGTGCCATTTCTCATGATCATTAAGTCCTCTGTGGTTTTTTTGTTTACTTTACACATGCCCTCAAGTTCCTGAGGGAATTATACCACATATACAAGGCAAAAATGTCAAATAGCATGCTAGGGCCAAGTTAGGAAAGAGAGTAAAGAAATAGACCTCCCTACCCACTATAAGGCACATCTTCTTCCTAAAGGGCAACAAATGACTTTGGCAATCTAGTCAGAAGTCAATTATGTAAGAAATTATAGTGGCAATGCTGTAAAAGTTTGGAGGGCCAGAAGTGAAACATCAGCGATTTAATTTCCGAACTTAGAGGTTAATTTAGAAATATACAATTACTATAAATTCAATGTATAACCAGTAAGAATTTGAATCTATATTTTGTGGCAAATAATGTAACTGAGCATTTCAAAGTGAAGTGGAGAGAGAGTTCCACAGTTAACTGAGTTCATAGAGCTTTCAGAGGACCCGTGTTCAGGTCTGAGTCCCACGTATGCTGATTGACAGCTGCCTGCAACTCTAGCTCTGGGGAACACAAGACCCTTTTCTGGACTGTGTAGGCACCTGCCCTGATACACACACTCACACAAAATTTATTTATTTATTTATTTGCCTATTATTTTATTATCTATTTTATTATTTATTAGTTTTATAATAGAAATAAATATTCAGAAAATAAAATTAGGCAGCCTTTTCTTTATAGTCCACACCATCTTGGCTTCTCCCCCCAACCCCCAAGTTCAAGCCTTGTCTTTTTGTTTTGTGATTAAGCCTTCAATGTCTAAGTTATCTCTCCAGGTCTTCCCTAAGTATTTGAACTGCCAGTAACTATCTCTTTCTTTTCTTTTATTGTAAATGGATTTTTTTAATATAATATATTAGACCCTGTGATGACTTCACATTCCTCACCACCTGCTCTGATATTCTAGGTTCCCAAATGAAAGACACACACACACACATACACACACACACACACACAGCCTTATATTTTAATATGCCAGAAAACCTCCATGTGGCTAACACTGCCCCTCAGATATTCCTGAGTTATTACTTATTAAAATCTATATTCCATCAGGGCAGCTATCCTCTTCCTCCTCCCTCAGTCCCTTCCCCAGGAATCCTAAAGTCCTGCCTCTGTCTCTGCCCAGCCATTCTCCACTGGCAGCTTTATTTACCAATCAAAACCAACTGGGAGCAGGGTCCCTCAGCATTTGAAGTGTACACCTGTGCATTCCCATTTTGGGGACCAAATTAACATAAGTAGCATTAGACCAAATCCACAACATTACAGTTTCCTCTCTGCTGCCATTAATGACCTTAAGGGACAGCTTAGGTTTACTGTGCTAATCCAATGAATATTTTCCTTTTTCAACACACTTCACTCTCTATAGACAAATTTATTAAATATTTAAACAGTTAAGTTTCTGTATTTGTAATTAGTAAAATTTAATATAAAACTAATTAAAAATCATTATTTTGGAAAGTACAATTGTTGCTAAACATACAGGTTAGTAATGTAAAGTGTGTTTACATATTACACAGCCAAAATCCAGAATGATTTTACCTAGAGATAAGTATCCCTATCTTTTTGTGTGTGGAATTTTTCCTTTTTTAAAGATTTATTTATTTGTTTTATGTAAGTACACTGTCGCTATTTTCACATAAACTTGAAGAGGGCATCAGATCCCATTACAGATGGTTGTGAGCCCCCATGTGGTTGCTGGGAATTGAATTCAGGACCTCTGGAAGGGCTGTAAGTGCTCTTAACCACTGAGCCATCTCTCTAGTCCCTATATCCCTATCTTTTAAGTAGTGGCTCCTAATTCCCTGTCTCCTGCCACAGACAGACAGGCCCTGGAATTCACCATTCTGTCTCTCTGTGTATGAGTACTCTAAGTATTCCATGTAAGTAAAGTCATATGGTTTCAATAATTAATTTTTGTAAACTCTCAGGAATTTGATGTATAAGAAGTCATATCTTATAAGCATGTGATAGTCTAAGCCATGAGAACATTTAGCAGAATCATGTTGATATATCATATGTGTAAAACAAGAATTTTTTTAGATAGCACTTGTTTACTTTTGAACTGAAGGTTTTCTTTGGGGTTTTTTTTGTTGTTCTTTTTTTATATTAGTAACTGTTTTTTTAAATGTTAATCAAAGGCTTTATAAGTTTGGTAATACTCAATAAGGAGATGCCCATACAATCAGAAGTGTAACCTAATACCCAACCTAGATATACCAACTATCTTTGACTGGCAGAGACACACGAACAACTGCCTCCATGTTCTCCTCCTTCCCCTCATCTCCTAGCTTCTCCTCCTCTCCTTACTCCTCCTCTTCCTCTCCTTATTCCTCCCACCTTAGCTCCTCCTACATATCACCCTTCCTGTTAAAATAAAACTTTTCTCTCAAGAACTGAAGATTTTCAAAGGGAAGTTTGGATGAAATTTGAAAGACTCTAATGAGGAAAGGAAAGAGGGAAAAGTTTTCTTTGTGGCAATACAGAAAAGCATTTTGTAAATCATAACTGCTAAAAGTTGCTTAGTTGGGGAAAAAAGTAGTTTTATGGTGCTAAAAATATCTGGAAAGCCACATAATATGGCTCTCAAAATCACTCATATTGCATATTAACACACTAAATTTCTAAACGTTGTGTTTTGTTTCCTGTTTGATCCAGACATTTTTCTACTTTTGTTGACTAAAGAATCTTTTTTTTCCTTTCCACAAAACCTAAGAACACTGTGGAAGAAAATATATGGAGTCTAAATTAAGAGGTAGCTTAGTTATCTCTTGGTCCTTAAAGGACTTTTAAATCTGAGTCTTGGTTAGCTTCCTAAACCTCCTTTATTCTACGTTTTGTGTATATAGTATACATGTAATAGTATACATGTATATGAAATTTACATATTGAATACAGATGGTTGTCTCTCAGAAAGTGCTGTAAATGTTGAATTTAAACTTTCATTTGAACGAACAGTAAAGCAAGTCTGACAATACAGATTGCATTTAGGTTGGTATTTGAAACCGCTGCATAATTTCCACAGAGGGCAGATCCATGACCCTTCAGGCTAAAATAAAAACTACTTGGATATTACACTTATCTCCTTCTCACATGATAAGAGGAACCAACAACTCAGCTGTAAACACCTTTCAAAGCCCCGGAAGAAGATTGGTGATGACAGGTAAATGAGAACATGTCTGTGCGTGTGCAACATTAATATTGGATTGGAACACAGTCTGTGTGGATGTGCACCGTGGTTAGAGATAAACAAAGATTCCAGAAGACACTGCACAGAGTTCAAGATGGATTGCCACTGCTACACAAACACCTCTGAGAGCACTTGTGGAAGCTAACCGGTAGGAGCCTGGGTAATAACTGGGAAATGACTGCTTTTCCACTGGAGACATTTTCCCATTTCTTAATTATTTCCCAGCTCTACAGGCAATTTTAACACCTTGTGAGGCTGTCATTATGATCCACTTACAATAATGGCAATTTCCCTCTGCATGTTTGACAATACATAAATTAACTCCTTCTTTATGATATATGTTTTCCACAATTATTACCAAGCATTTCTCTGCCTGTATTACCTTGTGCTATGAATGTTATGCTCTCTGAGGGCAGCAATGACTTAAATTGATTCAATATGCCCTTTAGGACCCCGTCCAGTATTTAGTATACCATTAATACACTGGGGGCGCTAAATGAGTCAGTTAACTCGTAGGATTCAGTTCGTAGTCTACATTTGTATTAAAAAGAATTAATTTTTCTTGTATCCTTGAAGAAATTTAGAAGATTAAACTTCTTCATCCAAAAGAAATGATGTCAACCATATACTAAGCTGGTACTTATCCAGTGCTCTTGACTTAATGTAATTGCTTTAAAAATTAAAACACATGGGTGGATTCACTGGAAAGTGAAAAAGAGAAGACAAGCAGAAGAGAGAAACTACATTTGTGCCTGATGTATTCATTAAGTGTTCAGTTTTGAGTGTCTCTTGTGTTTTTAACCATCAAAGTGCTCCTAAAGCCAAGGAGAGGTTTTTTCTTACTAACCACATTTTTTTCCTCTTCACTGTGCTTGACTCTGCAGTCACTGAGACTCTCCTGTGAATGCTTGGTTATGAACTTCGCATGGTGAAAAAAAAAAATGCAGCCAACCCAGGCAGCCGTAAAAAAAGATACCCGAACGGCTACCCTGACCAGAGGGAGGCGCCACTACAAGGAGCAAATTTGTGATGGAGAGATGGGGAAGATGAAATCTTAGGTGGAGAGATGGGTGGGAAAGTGAAGCCAAGTGATTCATGCACTGTGGAGAGAGGTGGAAGTGGAGACACGAGAAGAACAGGTAGAGAAGAGAAACCTGAGGCCATGGTAATGTCCAGGTGGCTGCCACCAATGGCCATGTCTGGGTTTGTGGTTCTATCACAGCCAGAGTATGTGCTGATGCCTGTGAAGCGCCAGTGATGCAGATCCAAAACTACAGAATCTCCATGAGACAGGGTAACAATAGGATATCTGAAAAGAGTTCTCAGGAGGATACAGTATTGATAATGTAGCAGAAGCCAAAAGTCTCGGACGAGACCAATGAGTCATTGCAACAAACATTTTCAAATAAAGCTAATTAGGCGAAGGGGTATACTGTGTGACACACCACAGCTTCCACAGATAGATTTGTTGTGGTTTTTATTATTTTGGTTTGCAGGAGAAGCTGCAAGGGTGGAGGGTGGATAAGAAGGGACAGGGAGATAAGTGTGATTGAGATATATAATGTAAAAGTCACCATCCACAAAGAAGAAGGAGGAGGTGTGAGGGGATTGGGGGTTCCTGGGTGGGTGGGGGATGGGGTAAGGGGACAACATATGAAATGTAAATAAAACATCCAATAAAAAAATTAAAAAAAAAAAGTCACAAAGAATCAATTAAAAGTTTTAAAAATGCTACTATGGACAGACCTTCAGGCTCTGCTTACCTCAGGTCTCCAGAATTGTTTGATGAATGGATAAAAAATAATACCTTACTTTTGTGTAGTTTATTTACATAAAAACATGCCTTGACACATCTTATTTACTTTTGCTTAATTTGTCTATTTTTTCATCCAGCAAGTATCTTACAATTATATAACAATTGTGAGATAGTAGATAGTAATTATTCAAAGGAAATCAGTCACAGTCCTTACAACTCAGACTTTCACAGTCCAGGGAAATTAGAGTTTTGGAAAAAAATGTCAAAAATTGTTTTACATTAACAAACACTAGAAGAAGTGGTTATTGTATAGGGTCCTTTAATCCCGAGAACTGTTACAGTGGCAGAATTTATCATTGACCCACCCAGATCCTCGAAGGTGAGAGACTCACCTGGAATCACAGAACTAAACCAGAGACCATGGTGGTTTCTCAGGGAACATCAGCACTGTTACCCCTACATCCTGTTATAACTCAGCCCAGAGACAAGCGTCTTAAGGTCCAAACAGTTACAATGGTTTGTAGAGTTTGTCAGACAATGAAAAGATAAAGCAAGCAAGCAAGCAAACAAACAAATAAAAACCGTGTGGGTTGAAGCAGAGAATAAAGTCGTAAATGGTGACAATAGCAAGGAATCCAGTTTTGTTTGAGCTTTCCTCAGTTGAGAGGCTTTTGGGAAAAATATTCTTCCTCCTGTCTGTCTTCTAGTCAGATTCAGTTTAAATCAGATATGGGTAAGTTATTGATGGTGTGGATATGAACCCCAGACAGATATTGTATAATGCAACCTTGAAAGTTCTCAGTTACCCATCATTTATATGTAGGTTCCTTCTCAGAAATCCTCACTTCTTTTTTTCCCCTTCTTGCTCCAGCCCCCCTCACTCTGGGCCCCACTCACTCCAGCCCTGCTCACTCTGGCCCAAAGTACTCTGTAGCTGTCTTCAGACACCCATATGAGAGCATCAGATCTCATTAAGGATAGTTGTGAGCCACCATGTAATTTCTGGGATTTGAACTCATGACCTGCTGAAGAGCAGTTGCTGCCCTTAACCACTGAGCCATCTCACCAGCCCAGAAATCCTTACTTCTAAAGCCAGATAGTAGTAGTAGTAGTAGAAATAATAATAATGATGATGATAATAAAATAATTCTTCATCAACCAAAGGTTCAATAATATTTAAAACATTTTGTGACACAACATTTATATGAACAATAATATTAATAAAATATTTACCATTTGAATTCATTATCTCCTCTCTGCATATCCTTAATGAAGAATATATAAATATGAAAACTTAAAATTTTCTAATTTTTGCTATTCCTTGGGCCTAATGGGTATAAAGAGTTTGCCTAAGGGAAACGGCCATAGTGTTGTACAAATTTTCGCTGGCTTTATCTGGTTCTGAAAGTACCCAGAGCAGTAGCTGTCAGGGTGTGGTAAATATTTTGTTATGCAGTAAATGAAAAGACGTAATTTCCAGTTTTACAAATGAGCAGAATGTACCTAGGTCGCTGAACGTGTGGGGTTTTCATGCTGAATATATTCAGATCATGACAGTTGGTACATGTAAAGGTAAGATGAGCAGAAAACAAGAGAAAACTGAAGCAAAGTGTTGTCATATGAAGCTTAGACCTCACAGAAGCTGCAGTGGAAAGCACAGAACCTCTAAATCCTAATTGCTAAAATGTATTCCAATTCTTATAATAAGAGGGATTGTTTGTGTTTCTGGTGTGTAGATATGCATTGAGCTTTGTTAAGGAATTCTAATGTGACCCACTTATGAAAATTAGCCATATGTTACTGCAAAGAATTTATTTAATTCAAAGAAAATAAATTGAAATAATATTTATGAGATACAAAGGAAAAATTATTTTGCTTACTCGACGTAAGTGAATTGGAATCATAAATACAACTCACTGAATTTCAAAAATGGCCAAAATGTTTAATTAACCCAACTTTTATGGAAATAGTTTTAGTTACAACTTTGCCGACTCAGGGGTGGGGTTTTTCAACCAACTGAAGTGACCTTTAATGTCACACTGGTGCCGCCTCAAATGAAAACACTCACCATACTGTGGCAGTCAAACAAGTGTGGTTGATGTCTTGTCAGGTCAAGAAGCAGAAATTGTGAGAAAATGTTTTAAAAAACCAAACAACCAGAAACAAAAACACCTGCTCTGGACTGAACACCAAAAAACCTGCTCTAGTCTTTGATTCAACATGGAAATGTAGTTAACACTCTTCTGTAAATCTGGATTCTGCATCCTAATCCTGCTTCATTGCTGGAGCTGCCACAGCAAACTTCTATAGAAGGGTGGCATTAACTCATGTCCTCCTAATCCTGGAGCCAGAGTCTGAGAAAAGTGGTTCTGCAAGGTTTGTCTCCCCTGATGTGTTCCCCCAGTGGTTTGTAGCTTGTTCCCATCCTGCTTTGCTCTCATATGGCCATCCTTTTTGTGTCCATGTGGACCTCAGGGATACTGGGTTAGGATTGACTTCAGTGATCTTGTTTAAACTCACTGATTTCATTTTGTATATGTGCTTGTGTGTGCATGTGGGCATGGGCAGGTTCATGTGGGTGTGTATGCATGGATACATGTTTTCACACGTGTGTGGAAGCCAAAAATCAGCTTCAGGTACTGTTCTTTATATACCACCCACCTTTATTTTTTGAGACTGCATCTTTCTTGGGCCTAGGGCTCATCAAGTAGGCTAAGCTGGCTGGGTTAGCAAGTGTCCACCTGCTCCTGCCTCCCAAGCCCTGGGATTACAATCACTTACCACACCCAGCTTTTCTCACATGGGTTATGGCATTCAGTCTAAGGTTCTCATTCTTACAAGTCAAGCCCTTTGCTAATTGAGCCATTGCCTCTGCCAATTTTTTCTTTGTATATCTATCTTCAAATATAGTCACATTCCTAAGTACAGAAGGTTGAGATTTCTGTTAGGAATTTGGGGAAGGGTATAATTTTGCCTATAATGCACTTGTTTTTAAACAACCCCTTGAAGGCAAAGGGGCAGGCTGCTGTAGAGAGCCCAGGGCAGCATGGTCAATATCCTGGGACCTGGAAGATCAACTAAGTCATAAAAGATTCAGAGCCTTTCCACCAGATGTCTGCTTTTATCTTTACATTTATAGCTCCCTGGTCACCCGGTAGCTACTTTACCTCCAGAAATGCAGTCCTTTCCCAACTGTGGTTAAAACAGAAAAGGTGGAAGAACTTTTCTTCATGTGAATGTTTCCTAAAGAAAAACAATCTCTTTTCTTGATGTCCCCAGCTGAGTTCCTTTATGACTTATTAGCCAGAACCAGGTCACATGGCTACCCCTAAATCAACCTTGAAATTTGTGGAAGAAGATGCCCTTTACCCTTCACTTTGCCTTGCCTTGCAATCCTTACAAAGATGCAGAGGCCAGATGTATTAGGAATATTTTAGGGATACAATGATCTGGGTCACAGAATCTTTTCTGAAGTACAGGATAAATAGTTGCTAAATATTGCTCAACGTCCTGTAACATCAGCTCCAGCAGATCTAACCCCGTTTTCTGACTTATGTGAACACCCAATACACTCATGCACACACACGTTAATAAGCTATAAAACAATTTATTTTTTAACCTAAAATCCATCAAAAGTGCTTAGTGAGCTGGAGGGAGCAAATGCCATGATCATTTTTTTGCTTATTTTCTGCTCAAAAACCATCCAGAGCCTCCTAAAAGAGCTTCACATTTGCATTTGAAGGTTTAGAGAAACCAGCAAGATGTAGAAAAGAAAGATATATCTTTATGTTAAATGAAACTAAAATATCAAGTTAAAATAACACAAACAGCTCCTGTCTATATCTTTATATGTATATATGCTAAAGGAAGAAGATAGTTTTATTTTAGATGTCCTCATTGTTAAAAATAGGGAGGTAGAGCTGGGCATGACGGTCTCCACCTTTAATACTAGCAGAGTCAGGTGGGCGGATCTCTGCGAGTCTCCAGCAAGCCTGGTCAACATAGTAAGTTCCAGACCAGCCGGGGTTACATAGTGAGACCCCACTTCAAAGATAAATAAACATATATATGTATATGTGTGTATACATGTATATGTGTATATATATATTTGAGAATGTATGTATATATAGTTGAGATATATATGTATATATACATAGTTTTGAGATCTGCCACAAAAATAAATGAATATATATATATATATATATATATATATATATATATATTCATGTATATGTATTGTATATACACATGTACACACACACACTATATATATATGTATATATATACACATATAGATGTATATAAACATATTAACAGATAAAAGGTTATTTAAAGTGAAGGCAAGAAACTGTGAACAGGATGCCAGTGACAAATTCAGTAAACTGGAGTGTTGCAGAATAATGATTCAACTGCAATGTTAGTGTTGTATGACTTTTCCTGGGGAGATATTATTTTAGTTTCCTTTATGATGACTGTGACAAAATATACTGACCAAAGCTACTTAGAGAGAGAGAATTATTTTATCTGACAGGTTGTCTAGTCCATCATTGCGGGAGAATCATGGCGGCAGGAACTTGGAGCAGCTAGTCATATCCACCAAGCAGAGAGAGAATGAGTGCATGCATGCTTGGTCTTAGCTCCCTTTCTCTACTCTCACACAATTCAGGATCCATGGCCAGATGTCTCCAAACCTTCACTAATGGCTTCCTGGAGTCTCCTCAGGGACTCTGACACTGCCACATGGTACCATGCTTCAGCTTCTGTCCATGACCCCTACAGTCTTGAGACTTCTACTGCAATTGAAGGTATACCTCTATCAGTGGACTCTCCTGGCCTCTCACCCTTCATTCCTTCAGAATACCTTGCAAACTCTTACATATTATAAAAGTCAGCTCCAAGTACAAAGTACAACCTTGGCCTACTCTGGGCCACAGTTTCTGTGTGCTGACCCCCAAGGAAAGACTTCTCAGAAGATTTTACTTCAATGATCCTGGACTCTTTTTTTTTTGAGTTTTATTATCTTTGTTTTACATACATCTTAGTTACACATCTATAGAACTTAATTTCATTGAAGTAAAATGTATACAACATAAAATTAATCGTTTTAAGTTGTGCAATTCAATGACACTCAGTATATTCATAAAGTTGTGTAACAACAATCTCTTGTAAATCCCAATTTTTTTTAAACGTTAAGTTAATCAAAGGCTTTATAAGTTTGGTAATGCTCAATAACAAGATGCCCATACAATCAGAAGTGTAACCCAATACCCAACCTAGATATACCAACTACCTTTGACTGGTGGAGACACTCCAACATCTGCCTCCATCTCTCTCTCTCTCTCTCTCTCTCTCTCTCTCTCTCTCTCTCACACACACACACACACACACACACACACACACACACATACTTCCTAGCTCCTCCTCTCCTCCTCCTCCTCTCCTTACTCCTCCTCTTCCTCTCCTTACTCCTCCCACCTTAGCTCCTCCTACATATCACCCTTCTTGTTAAAATAAATAACTTTTCTCTCAAAATACAATTAGAGCATAAGTATATCAATTTGTATCAGTAAGGTACAAGATAGACCTAATACCCAGTCCATCATTTTATTGACTAAACAGAACCTCTGTCATCTTTCCTAATTAAAAGACTTAGTTCTGAACCTGGCGTTTTTCTTGGCTTTAGAATGAATGTCAGCTGAAAACCATCCTCTCAAATCTTTTCTCTCAAAATAAATAGCCAGGATTGGCTATGAGACTATAAGTCTTCAACTCATCAGAAATCCAGAATGACTGAATTAACTAAAATTATGGGATGCACAAAGCATAGCTTCTAAAACGTAGCCAATTTATAGAGACTGCTGAACACCTGGATAGTCCCTATACTACAAAACATTGGAGCATCCAATCTTCAGCCTTCTGGCCCAAGATCATCTGACAGACCTAGTGATGCAGAATTATTAAGGGCTGATTACTCTGTCTTGGCAGATATAATCAGTTTACTATTCCACAAGTGTGACCTTTTCTCGACAGTAATTTGTCTGTAGATGAAAAAAGGCAATTCTTGCCTAGTGGCTGTCTCACCACAACTGGAGTAACTCCAAAGATGATGGTGGACTCTTAATCACCACTAATTTCTCAGCTTTAGTTAATCACCATCAATAGTCCCAGTAAAACCAAGGTCTTTACTTCAGTGGTGCTGGCTTCTTGTTAATCACAGCCCTGCAATTGCTTACTGCTCATAAAGCCATGGGAAGGGCTTGATGAGTCTCCCAACTCTTATGAGCTTCTGGCATCTTACAAACATTTGAGCATCTTCTGTCAAGGACATGGTTCAAGGTGAAGGAAATTAGTGCACAATAGTTGGAAAACTAACCACTCAAACATGAAATTTTTGTAATTATTGAGATTCTCAATCTTGACCATTCCTCAGAATTAAAAAAAAGACCCTTAAGCTATAATATTACAAATATCTCAAAATGTACAATAATAAAAAATACAATAGATAATGAAAGCCTCAAATATTAAACTCAAGGAGGGCTGTAAGGTTTGAATAAAACTTTATTATCCTGTCTTTAAATACTAAGAAGTATTTTTAGATTATGTGTGTCTGTGAACATGTGTGTGAGCATTTGCATACCTGTGTATGTGTACATGAGTACAGGTGTCTACACAGGCCTAGAGGTAACTGTGAGTGACTTGGGTCCTGGGAATAGAATTCAGGTTTTCTGCATGAGCCATCCACGCTGTCATCCACAGATCTGTAGCTCCTTTGTCTCTATTTGAGAATTCACCTTGGTATTCTTTGTCCTGAAGCCCGTTCAATAAGCTCTTGAAAACCACATTTAAAGGAGAATTTTTCAGCCGCTTGATTCTAAGTATAAAGTATGGTGAGAGAGGAGCAAGTTCTAAGGATCACCTCTGGAGCTGATGACTGCCTGGCTGGAAGAATTCACGGAAATCAGCACATAATTGTACTCATGGTTGTGACTTATTGTTAAAAACACAAAAGCAAACAGGCAAAATCAAAATCAGCTCAGGGTAAAAAGGTACAGCAGGTGAAATGTGGTGAAAGTCTGACACAGACATCCAAGGGACTTTTCCCGGCAGACAATCCTTCCAGAAATAATGTATGACAACGGACAGGGAGTGCTGTCTACCAGGGAACCTCATTAGAGCCTCCATGCCCAGGTCTGCGTCTGAAGAGTATTGTTCAGGTTCCTTCAGCCTAGCACATACCAAACTTCCAGACTCTGAGGGAAAAATGAGATAGTACAAATGATGTTGTATAAATAAGTCAATTGCATTAAACTGAAAGATCAGTCTGGGGGGCAAAAGGGGGTGTCAGGAACACAAAGCAGAGGTTGCCATCCAAGCCCCAAACCTGCACTAGGCTACTGAAGTTTCTCCTGAATTTGCCACACTTCTGGGAATGACACATGAAAGATCCCAGCTGGGTCTCTAAAACAATGCAAACTGTCCTTGTTATTTTGTCCCTATATTTACTGTGTCAGCATCTAGTTTGTTGGATAAGTACCTGGAAACTGCTTTCCTTCCACTCTCTTCCCTCTTTTACAGAACAGCACCAGAGATGGGCACAGCAGGTTTGCATAGTAACAATAGCAAACTGATTGTCCAGTCAGTCGCTACAAGGAACTTATACCATGAACATTGAACTCCTCTCTGGTCTCTGGAGTCATCTCCAGAATAACACTGTCCTGGGTGCTCAGTAGGTTCTAATGTTGGCCTGAAATCTCTGCCTCTATTCTGTACCTAGGCCTGCCCACTTTATCCAGACCACAAGCCTCGTATCTTTTCAGAGAAATGAGAAACCACTCCTATTTTGTACCTGAGTGGTAGGAAGCTGGTCACAAATTCAACTGCCTCCAAGTTCACAAGATCAAGCTGCTCTCCATCATTAAGATTTATTTCACACTTCAAGAACCGTCTGTTTACTGTTGCTTTGCCAACAGCCTCTGACCAGAGATGGTAGCACCTCCTTCCCCTTCCTCTCTATCTGCCTTCTTGAGTGTCCACAGGGCAGGCCTTAGAGCGCCACACATTGCTTCATCAAGTGAGACCACTAGAGCCTAACAGAAGGAAGAGGTCCCCAGAGTTTCTTATAGACAACTTCGGTTATTCACACCTGCTTCAGTCAAAACAGTAAACCATTCATCGGACACCAGGCTTAAGTTTTTGAGATAAGCCAGAAGGAGGGAGCAGGGGATGGGGTGGGGGAGCTGCAGTCTCAGGGATGGGCTCATTCGGTGAGAGGAGCCCCGGGGAACCTCCCTTGCCGGAACAGCTCATAGCTGTTCCTAGTTCTCCATTACTTTTCTCTCTGCAGCATTGTCTCTGAGGATAGCAAAGGCTCCCCTCCCCCTTCTTACATTATCTTCAATAAATGAGCAGAAGCCTTCTGTTATTTTGTAGTTTTCTGGAACCACAGACCTTGCAGAGAAGCCAATGTGAGCAGTCATGCACAACAGCAGCACACATTTGCCTGTGGGGGGTTGGGGGGGAAGGTGATGGTGATGGTGGTGGGAGGGAGTACTCTGGCAGACACAGCTTTGAGGTCCATGACCTTGACAACACAGTCGACAATTTGTTCTTCTTTTCTTTCCCAATCGTTTTCCTAAAGAAGACAGCAGCAGAGTGTTTCCCAGTAGAATCTGCATGCTTAGTAAGATGTGTTGGCTAATAAGTGTTTCCCTGTTTTTTGCTGTTGTTTTTGTTTATTTGTTTGTATATTTTGTCTTTGCTTTTTTTGTTGGTTTGTTTTTAGTGCCAACTAAATGACTCTGACCTGATTTGGATGAACTTCCTCTCTTTTCATCCCCATCCTCATCTCTTAAATGTTTCTCTGCTTTCCATCCTCCAAGACAGCTCTAGCAATACTATGACCTGCACAAAATTTTGACAGGCTTCCTGCTACCCTCCCAAGTACAGTCTGACCCTCACAACTGTCCCCAGCTCAGCAGAGCCCCTCCCCTTCAGATGTGTTTGCTTGAGTTGATTGATTCTTACCCCTACCCAATACTTAATTTGTTCTTTTAACAATTTTTGGTTCATCTGTTTTGGTTCAAGTATTTGCCTAATGAATATTTTAAAAGGGGAAAGAAAAGGATGAGAGAGAGGAGAGAGGGAGGGGGGATGGAAAGTAGTCAGAAGAGAAAGAAGGGAAAGCTTCTATAGTAACCTCTGATACATAGTAGCTAGCACTTGGTATATAGGTCTGACATTTGTGGAAATAAAATAAACCCTATTGATACAAACCACCAGGTTTACCCAAAGGCAAAGAAGGGACATTTTGTGGAGGGGTCTTTCTGGAGACTCTGACACAGTCACTGTAACTGAGATACTGTTTCTGGCCCTGACAACATACACAGTTTATATTACTGGCATGGTCTAGTTACACACATTCTTACAGTGCAGATGGTAAATGTGACTTTCTCAGAAGTTAGTAGGAAATTCTGAGAGTTAAATCCCCTGGACCAGGGCTAGGGAATAAATGAAAAACATGAGGCTCTGGGCTCTTATTTTAGTCTGTTGGAATGTGGACAATAATTCTGAATATGTAAAAGAATACATAGTCACAGTGACCTGCCACTGAGCCAGCAGGTCCAAAAAGAGCTAGTATCCAATGCCTCGCTGCTTTGAAGTATTAAGTTTGAGCATTTTCTCTCAGAAGGTGTGGGTTGAAATCCCAAAGCCCTTGGCTCTTTGTTTACTCTTTCTAAAGTCCTTTTGCTCTGTGTGTACCAGAAGGAAGAGCCCTACTAGACCGTGAGAAAGTGAAGACTGACAAGGTGGCTATTTGCATGAGTATTTGAAAAAAGACTGCCTCAACAAACTTTGTATGATACTTACAGAGGAGCAGCGCTTTACGGTAGACTTTTAGGCTTGACTCAGTAATGGATATAACTTAAGCCACCTCCTCAGAAAAGGAATGTGATATACAGTCTAGGGGATGACCTACAGTGACAATTCATTTTAATTTTTAAAAAAGACATCCCCTCTCACACTGTGTTCCACATATGTGCAGGTTACCCGGGAAATTGTAAAAGGGTGTCAGAACCCTTGGGGCTAGAATATGGATGATTGCCAAGCAGCCCTGCGTGGCGACTGGAAACCAAACTCATATCTGTTAGAAGAATAGGAAGTGCTCTTGATTGCTGAGCTATTTCTCCAGCCCCCATACTTTTAGTTCTGAGTGAGTGGGTTTATTAAAAATATAACAAGTCAAAGTAAAAGGAGATGGGGATGGGAGGGAATGAGGAGAATTGAGTCTTGGGCAGAGCAGTGTTCCCTCAAGTGCAGCTTCCAAGTAAAAAACAAAACAAATAACAGCAGAGGGGTTGGATGCAAAACACTCGCAGAGACTGAGTGGAAGACCTGATGACAGTCTGGTGCAGTTCCCTAGAGAGAGTGCTGTGTAGAGCAGTGTCCCCTTGGGTGAGGCTTCCAGGTTAAAAAAAAAAAAAAAGGCAACAATGGAGATGATGTCATCACATCAGACCCAACTAGAAGAAACCAGATGGGGAAGGTAAACCAGCCAGGAAAGCAAGGCTGTCATCTGTAGCCTTTTGTTTCCTTTCTCTCTCTCTCTCTCTCTCTCTCTCTCTCTCTCTCTCTCTCTCTCTCTCTCCCCCTCCCTCCCTCCCTCTCCCTCCCTCCCTCCCTTTCTCTCTCTCTCTTTCTTCTTCCTTCCTTCCTACCTTCCCTTCCTTCCTTCTTTCTTTCCTTTCTCTTTAATTTTTCCATTTGAAGAATCATATTTACTTTACAAAGACTTAGTGGAAAAATAGTATTTCACATTCCTCCAGATGTTTATAGCTTTTGATTAAACTTTCTCTCTATGTATGAGCTTGCAATGGCTGCCTGACCTTTGGTTCCCTCTTTCCACTGTAGGCACTTTTAGATTATGGGATAAGCAACAATAACATCTATTAAAAATGGCTTCTCCTCAACTTCTCAAGAGCATCATGGTTTTATCTTGGGCTATTTTGCTGTCTTGTCCCCTCTCACTTTTCTAGCAATACCCTTTAAACAGTGAGGAAATGTGGGTTTGGTAATAGCATGCTGATTTGTGTTTGGTTAAATGACTCTACTTCTTTGATTGAAAGTTCTTAGAAATTAAAAACAACTCTATTAAATAGAGAATAAACATGTGCTGACAGTTTATTCTCCTCAATAAATAATGATGGAACCAGCAAAATGAATAACTTGATTTTAACAAGATTTATGGAAATAGGTGTTTTGTAATCCCCATAAGAAGAGACCAAATAAGATTATAGTTTGAATACAGAATTGGTTAATGATATCATCAGATAATAACCTTTGGTATTTTCCATAGGGTGGAAGGCATTTGGTTTTCCATCAGACACAAACATACAAGAAAACAGAAACTTACAGAACCGAGGCCTTCAATTAATAATAAAAGACAAAATTAAATAAGGCTTTACTTTCTCAGAAAATCAAATAGTCTGTGGCTGGAGTGAACAATGACTCTAGATAAGGGATGCATAACCATCTTCTGTGCCTTGTTTACAGAATCAATAAACACTGCTCACTAATAACTCTCAATATGTATGGTCTCAACTCCCCAATAAAAAGACACAAGCTAACAGATTAGATTAGAAAATAGGATTCATCTTTCTTCTGCATTCAAGAAATATACCTCACCATAAAAGATAGACATCACTCAAGGGTAAATGTATATAAAAGCTATTCCAAGCAAATGGATCCAAGAAGCAAACATGCATAGCTACTTCAACATCTGGCAAAATAAACTCAATCCCAAAACTAATCAGAAGAGAAAGTGGTGGACAATACGTACTCATTAAAGAAAAAGATACAGCAAGAGGATATTATAATTCTAAACATTTATGCAGCCAACACAAGGTTTTTGCTGTTCACAAAAGAAACATTACTACAGCTAAAGAAATAAAAATCACATACTGAACTCCACATAGTGATAGTGAGTGACTTTAATAGCCCACTCTTGCCAATTGATGAGTTATTCTGACAGAAAACAAACAGAGAAATGTCAGAGTTAAATGATGTTATAAATCAAATGGAACTAACAGGGATCTATAAAACATTCCACCTTGATACCTAAGAGTGTATTTCCTTCATATCAGCCCATGGAATTTTCTCCAAAACTGATTGCATATTTGTTGCAGGAACCTTTCCTGCCCATTGTATTTGCAGTGGAGCTATGTGATTGGGCAGTAGAAAAGGTAGGTGGAGTTGGGAGGAAGAAGGAAGGAGAAAGGAAGAGGAGAAAGAGGAGAGAAGCAAGATGGAGGCAGACATGTCTCTAGGAGTCTTGTGTAGTTTTTCATGTCAAAGGTTAGATATTGGGCTAACAATTCTAATTGTGTGAGCATCTTGTGTATTGAACATTTGCTAATATATAAATCCATTGGATAATCTTTAAGCATTAAGAGTCTTCTTTCTAACAGGTACTGGGAAAATATATCTACCACATGGGGGTGGCAGAGTTGATCCTTGAGCCATGCTCAGAGCCATCGACTCCACAGAACTGACTGGCAGAGACAGTAGCCACAATAACATCTCGTAGAGCCAGGGCTGGCACTCCCAGGCTGGCGCCTCTGCCGCCATTAGTATGGGAACATAGAGTGGAAACATGGCGGAGGCCAGAGAGCTAGCCAGAGCTGAGCCATGCTGCCCCTTTTTAAAATATCTGCTGCAACACATATTAGTACACAAAGCAAGTCTCATCAGATATAGGAAAATTGAAACAACATCCTGTATCCTATCAGACCATCATGGATTAAAGATGGATGTCAACAACAGAAACAACAGAAAGTATACAAACTCAAGGACTGAATGAAAACTGAGTCAAGACAGGAGAAATTAAAACCTTTTAAGAATTAAATAAAAATCAAAACACAACATTCCTAAATTTATAGAACATAATGTAGATATTTCTAAAAGGCAAGAAGATCATATCACTGAGTGCCTATATTAAAACAAAACAAAACAAAACAAAACAAAACCCCTCATACTATGCGATCTCATGACTTATGTACCTTAACAACCACTTGAAATTTCCAGAAAAACAAGGGAAAAAAAGACGTAAAAAGCATAAAGAGGATGTGAACAGGAAAGATCACATGGGGTATAGGGGATAGAGGGAGAAAGTATTTGGAGAAATAACTGGAATTGGGGGCACTTGGGAGGTGATATGGAAACCCAGCATAATGGAAACCTCCTGGAATCTACAAGGATGACCCCAGGGAAGTCTCCTAGTAATGGAGGATATAGAGCCTGAACCATCTGTAACTAGGCAAGGCTTCCAATGGCAGGATTGGGACATAAATCCAGCCACAAATCGTTCTACCTACAATTTGTCCTGTGTGCAAGATGTGCTAGGATAGTAGTAAAGGTAGTCATTGTGTAGAACTTGTGGGAGTGGCCAACCAATGACTGGTCTAACTTGAGGGCCACTCCACGAGAGGGAGCTCATGCTTGACGCTGCCTGGATGGCCAAGAACCAGAGGCTGGATAGCCCAAAGACCAAGGATAGAACCAAACGCAACTGGCCAAAAATGAAAACAAACAAACAAACCAAACAAAAAGAGTAGACTAGACAGAATAATCAAACTCAGGCCTGAAATAAGCAAAATAAAAACAAAGAAAATACAAAGAATACAATGGAACGAAGAGTTGATTCTTTGAGAAAACTGACAACATTGACAAACTCTTAGCTACATTATCAAATGACAGAGAAAAAACACAAAATAATAAAATTAAGAGATGGACGAAAAGAGGGACATCTCCACAGACCTCTCCTATGGAGACAAATATCTTTAGCAATTATACATCTAGAGGGTTAATATTTAAAATATATAAAGAACTAAAACAAAAACAAAAACAAAAAACAATAACAACAAAAAACCAAAAATATCCTCCTGGATATCCAGAGAGCAAATAACCTAACTAAAAATGGATAATAGAATGAAAATGATGAGACACTAATGCCAGAGAAACACTTTAAAAGGGCTCAACATCTTTAGCCACCAGAGAAATGCAAATTAAAACTACTCATATGCTCTTGCCCTTGCTCTCTTGCTCCTTCTCCCTTACCCTCTTTCCCCTTCCCTCCCCCTCTCCACAGGTTGGCCTCTTCTCTCTCTCTCTCTCTCTCTCTCTCTCTCTCTCTCTCTCTCTCTCTCTCTCTCTTTCTCTCTCTCTCTGCCTTTCTCTATCTCTATTCCCTCTACTCCCCTCCCCATGCCCCGAATAAACTTTATTTTATACTTTAAAAAATCCCTACTCTTATATTTCATATTATACTAGTCAGAATGCCAAGATCAATAAAATAAATGACATCACATGCTGACAAGACTGTAGGGAAAGGAGAACACGCATTCATTGCTTGTTGGAGTACAACTGGTACAATCACTATAGAAATCAATGTGGATATTCCTCAAGAAGCTGAGAATCAATCCAGCTACAGCAGTCTTGAACATGTACCCAAGAGACTACATCCTACCAGAGAGATACATGTTCGTCCATGTTCATTGCTGCTCTATTCACACTAGCCAGAAATTGGGGACAGCCTTTATGTCTATAGTTAATGAACTAATAATTAAAATGTTGTACATTTATATACCAGGATACTATTCAGCTGTTAGGGAAATTTTTATTATAAATTTTCTACTAAATGGATGAAGCATGGAACAATCAATCATCCTGACTGAGGGAACCCAGACCCCAAAAGACAAAGATTACGTTTTCCCTTATAGGTGACTGTTAGCTTTTAAGCTTTAGATATGTGTGTTTCAATCAGAATAACCACAGAGATTAGGTAGTTAGTAAGGGATCAGATGGTGGTGGCAAATCTTCCAAGGAAGGAGAAATAAAATATAATGCTTTAAAGAGATAAAAGGAAAACAAGAATAGAAGTGTTAAATGGGGAGGGAAATAAGAAAGCAAGGTAAATGAGAATACACAACTAACACTAAGGCCTTTTGAAAAGGCACATGGAAGTCTACTGTTCTAGAAAGATCTGTGTGTGTTTGTATGTGTGCAACATTTACACAATGGAATATTATTTAGCTGTTAGAATATATATATATATATATATATATATATATATATATATATATATGGAAGAGTTATATAAATATATATTCCATATATATGTAATATATATAAAAGATATATATGTATATATTAGGAAAATTCATAAATATATACATATATACTTATAGGTGAATATATGTGTTTATATATATTTAAATTCCTTCCATATATGAAAGTCATATATGAAGCCGTTATATGGAGTCACCATATAATGGGGAGGAAAATATCCTAACTTATGCCATCAAGAAAAATCTCCATTACCAGAAATAAGTTATGTCTCACTGAGTCATTGGCCAAAGGGATCCGATAAATACCTCCAAACATCATGAGCGTTTCACAAGGATAATGGTAAGGCTCATTGCTAAAGACATTATTTACTTTTGTCATTGAACTGAGATAAATTGAGCTGGAGCCAAACTAGAAGGCACTCTGCATACTACTGGAATAGAAAAGTAATCTTTAATATTATCCATTTATAAGCCCTGTGACCTACAACAACTATGTGCCTGTAATGTACATTGTTGCAATTGTGGCACAAGTATTATGGGAGTAACCAACCACTTTCTATTGGACTTAGGGTCCATCCTATGAGGTTGAACCCATATCTAACACTGTGAAATGGTCCAGAACCTGAAACTGGATAGGTCATAGACCTAAGGGGAAACCTCTACTATTATTCTGCTAATGGAATGTAACAATAACGTAAGTCCCAATGACATACTGTTATACCCATAGATCAATGCCTTTCCCTACCCTCATCAGAGACGCTTCTTCTTGTAGTAGATGGTAGTTAACACAGAGACCCACAAGTGATCAATATGCAAACAGTGAGAAACATTGGAGCACTCAGCTATCCGTGGACTATTTCATCAAAGCTCTCCCTTCATGGTTCAGGGATCTATTTGGAAGAGGTGGAGGAAATATTTAAGAGTCAGAGATATCAGAGACCCCAAGGAAACAGATTCTTTCAAACACAGCAGGACTGATGGACATATGAACTCACAGATATTGTGACAGCACACCCAAGACTTCCATACCCACTCAAGAAATGTGTAATTGTTATATCTATAACAGAAAATAATCTGTTTCCTCCAGTGTCGTATTACTGGGAATACCAATCACACCCCAAGACAGGCCCCATGCCCAGGACTTGTTGGCCAACACAAAATGAACTTCATGGGTTGTGTGTGTGTGTGTGTGTGTGTGTGTGTGTATGTGTGTGCTTTTTGTTTTGTTATTGACTTATTGATGTGCTTTTTAAGCTTATATTTTGATCTTTCTCTTAAGAGAAAGAACATGAAGTTAAGTAGGTAGGGAAGTAGAGAAGAGCTGGAGGTGAGGAAAGTATGCTCAAAACACATTGTTTGATTTTTTAAAAAATAAAAATAAAAAAATAAATAAAAAAATAAAAATATTACAAGGCTACTCCCCTGTTCAGAGCCTTGCAAAGCTTGCCCCTGTTCTCTCAACAAAGATCTAACTTCTAAATGTACTGACTTCTCATGTTACCTGGACCTCTTTTGCACCTTGACCTGTGATGTCCCATAGCTAGGCCTCCTCCACCTATGCTGACCCCTTCTCTTTACCTTCTGTCTCCCAGTTCAAAGACTTTGTGAAATCCTCTCAGGTTCTCCTCTTAGTTTTCTTCATTTTTCTTTCATTTATGGTTTGGCTATAAAATATTCCCTTCAAGTTCCTGCCTTTAAAATCTTGTTTCCTGCTGTCGGTGCTGTTTTTAGAGCTCTTGGAACTTTTAAGAACTTGGAATTTGTGGATGAAACATGTCACTAGGGGTGGAGTGAGTGGGAGTGGAGACTTGTAGCTCAGCTGGGTTTCCTGATTCACCAGAATGTGAATGGACAGCCTCAGGGTCCCACAGCCACAGCCCAGAGCCTTCACATCTTTTCCAGCACAGTTGCCTGTGCCTTCAAACTTAAATCAAAACAAACCCTTTCTGCCAATAAACCTGGACTAGCTTTTTGTCGGGTATTTGAGTACATCAAATAGAACGCAATTAAATTCCTTTCCCTCCCCCTCAGATCAGAAGTCCCTCAAAGGTGGGACCACCAATGGATTCCTCACCACTCAGTCATCAGTGTCACACAAGACATCTGACAGTTAAGATTTGCCTAATGTGTTGTCAATGAATAAATGAGAGAACAGAGGACAGAGTTCAGGAGAGTTCCCGATTTCTTTGCTTTGCCCAACATCCCCATTTATGATTTGATAAAATCATAAAGAAAAGCTGATTAAAATCACAGAGGTTAAAACAAACACAAAACCTGAACTCCGGGAAAGTAAAACAGATCTGAAAAGCTCTTAAAGAATAAACCATTGACAAAGTAAAAAGCAAAGTGTAATCAGAATATGTACAGAACCGTGCAGTTAATCATTTAAGTTGTTGCTTTAAAAAAGTGCAGTATCGGAAAGACAACTTGCTGATAAACCACTTGGAAACTGCCAGAGAATAGTGGGAAGAGTGCGGGATTGTGTGTGTTAACAAGCTATAGTCTGGCACCATCTTTGGGCTGTTAGAAGGTGATGGAGAATATGAATTGCCTCCCTGTGTCTGACAAAACCATAGCTGCTAGACAGCATCAGACAACATTAGCAGATCAGAATACTGTCACCCAAATACAAAATCCCTCCGTACCTTCTTTGCTCTTTCTCACATTTGCTCATGGCGATTCCTACAGTCTTTTCTTCCCACATGGAAAAGCCCCCTACACCATTTGAGGCCCAGAGATTAAATTTAAAACACAACAGAAAGAACACAAACTACTTAGTCTGAAGATGTGGTAGTGTCTTAGATAGGGTTATTATTGCTGTGATGAAATATCATGACCAAAGGAAGGTAACGGATGGAAGGCTTTATTCAGTTTATGTTTCCACATCATAGTTGTCATCAAAGGAAGTCAGAATAGGAACTCAAGCCGGGCAGAGACTTGGAATCAGGAGCTTATGTAGAAGTCATAGAGAAGTGCTACTTACTGGCTTGCTCCTCATGGTCTGTTCAGCCTGCTTACTTACAGAACCCCAGAACCACCTGCCCGGGATGGCACCACCAAAAGTGAGCTAGGCTCTCTCTCATCAATCACTAATTAATAAAATGCCCTACAGGCTTGTTTACCTCCAGAGCTTATGGAGGCGTTTTCTCAATTGAGGTTTCCTTCTCTCTGGTGACTCTGGCTTATGTCAAGATAAGATAAAACTAGCCAGATCACATGGTGACAGATCATGTGTATAATAATCAGTCTTTATAAAGTCCATACTACAGTGTGCCACAGATTGTTTAAGCCAACACTACCCATAGATGCATTGTCAACATTCTCAGTAAGTAATGGCATCGAGGTCTGACCTATGCTCTAGAGCTGTTCTTAAGTAGGCCTTCTGTGGAGACCACAGCCTTATTTGATAGAGCTTTGTTGAAGTTCCCCATGAATAAATGACTAATCTTTCTATGTGGCTCTTAGTTAGGTTTCTATTGCTATGATAAAGACGATGACCAAAAGCAACTTGAGGAGGAAACTCTTCAGCTTAGAGTTTATGGTCCATTGAAGAGGGAAATCAGGGCAGGAACTCAAGCAGAAGCCATGAAGGAATGCTGCCTTTTGGCTTGTTCACATTTTTATATAATAACTCAGGACCTTATATAACCTGCCCGGGGTGGTACTACCCACAATGGGTTGGAGCCTCCTATATCAATCATTCATTAACATGGAAAATTCCCTTAAAGACTTGCTTACATACCAACCCATTGGATAAATTTTCTCAACTGAAGTTCTGTCTTCTCAGATGACCCTGGCTTTTGTCAAGTTCACAAACACACATACACACACACACACACACACACACACACACACACGCACATAAACATGCACACGAATGCATGCACACTCACAAAAAAAGGGAAGTGTAGCCAGAACAGGCTCCAAATCCAGAATCAAGATACATGGGTGAAAGAATGGAGAAAGCTTATATACTATAGAAACATATTTCTTTTATAGAAAATCTATAAAATTGCTTTTTTCCAAGACAGTAAAGGTTCCTGAGATAGCCCCAAACTGCAGGTCCATCTCCAACTGTCAGATGCATAGAATTTACACCTGAGTTTTGAGGGAAAAGGATTATACTATATCACCATTAGTTTTCCCTACAATTCCCAGTTGCTAGCCTTCATCCAGGTGCCATTGATAAGAATTGTTATGGTGGAATTTGATGTGACATCATAGATTTATATCTCCAAAATAGCCAACTCTTCGCCTTTCTTGAGGTTCAGTACAATCCTTAGTTGCTACTAAATTTAAGTTTGGCTATACAACTTGACTTGACATGGATGAACATGGCTCACATATTCATGATACATATTTGTTCAATTCAGCTCAGCCCTGAAGCTTCTGTCTTCTCCCACAGAGCCATGGCCCAGTCAATGTGAAGTTAGGGTCAGTAGCACATGGCGAGCCCTGTACCTGCCTTTTAGCCTGAAGCCAAGCCTTGCTGACCCCAGCTTATATCAACTGAGACTCATTTGATCCTAAAACCCATGAATCTGAAAATAAATGCCTATCCTGGTTTATTAAATAAGATTACAGTATCAAAGGTTGGCTTGTAAGTACCTGGTTCTCCATGAACAAAGACATTAGCTCTTCATGATGTTGAGCCCTTCACAAGTAGTGAACCTTCCTGTTGTTCCTGTCTTAGGATTCCACCTTGTGTGATAGCAATGAGTGACTGACCAACAGTTAAAATGCTGGCCTTGTGTACGTAGCAACGTAGTCTTGAATCTATGGCTCTTTAAGGAATTACTAGATTGTGTTTTTAATCTGTTTTTGAAACAGCTTTTCAGAAGGAGAGAAAGCATTGGGTGAGCCTTTGTCTTTGTGTTCTTGTGTATGTAGCCACACACATTTAAAAAAAATTATTGAAAACATTTTCCATAGAATATATTTTGACCATATTCTTTCCCCTCCCTCAACTGTCTACCCACCCAAATTTATGTTTGTTATCTTTCTCTTTCAACAATCAAACAAATACAACAACAACAACAAAACCCAAAAATCAAAACAGAAAAGAAAAGAAAGACAAAAGAAATGCTGCGACTTTGTTGGCGAGCAACACTTGACAAACCTATCTGAGGATGGGGAAGACTTTTTTCTCCAAACGCATGTAGCCCTTAGGATGCCAAGACTAAGGTCTGGAGGTTGTGGATCTATATAAAGCAAAGTTATTCAGGAGTTTTCACAGGAGGCAAAAAATCTGCCTCTGACTTTCCTTCATAACTTCCATGTATGTAGAAAGGAGCCTGATCACTGGACCAGGACTTTATACTGAGCCAGAGCTGAGTATAAAGATGGGGATGAATGAGAACCAGTTGCAAGCAGGAAGAGTAAGCTGAAACACCCTATGGAATCCCTTGAGTCCCTGCTGATTTCCCTAAGAAAGAGGATGGGAGTGGGGTGGGGGTGGTCAAATACTTTTAAGCCTGAAATGCTGGCATTGCTCCAGCACCTCTCCTAAGTAGGTAACCCTTTCATTTCCTGCTTCCAGGTGGTTTGTGAAATCCAAAGGCGGAAGGAAGGCGAATGTCAGGGACAATACAAGAAACATTTCATTTACATTTGGAATCCAGCTTGATGCTGAGGCTCCAGAATACTAAGACACAACTAAAGAGACAATAGCACCCTAACAGGACCAAAGAAAGGGGCCAAAAGAGGAAGTTACAGAGAAAGGAGGAAGAAAAGGAATCTGTTTACATATGAAACAAACAGAAAAAAAGTTAGGATGAAAGTAACCTTGTGTGTGTGTGTGTGTGTGTGTGTGTGTGTGTGTGTGTGTGTAAGCTGACATATGTAACCTCACTGAAGTCTTTTCTTTAACATCTCTAATGTAAAATTATATAGGAGCTGAGCAAGTGTTTGAGAACAGTGTTTTCACTCCAAAATCAGACGGAAGTTATATAAATCCAGACACTTAGATTTTGTAAAATGCAAATGTGAACTCATTGTAAAAGCTAGATTTGAGAATTTTTGTATTACTTTGTCCCAGAGTACTAAACAAGAATTCTCTGGGAATGTTTGGGAAGTCTAAGTTTAAGGTCCTTGGTCACTGAGATTGATAAAACATTCATGTCTTGCCAAATGTGATCACCTTACACATTCCCCATCTTACATGTCCCCCAGCACAGGGTTGATTATATTCTTGGAGGGTGACAATCATTCCAGTTGAGCAAAAGTGGACAAGTGTCTCTAAGACTTAGGAAGAATCTGTGGCTTTACTAGCAGGGTGGTGGTGATGCATGCTTTTAATCTCAGCCGAGTTAGGCAGATCTCATGAGTTCAAGGCAAGGGTCAGTTTCCAGGACAGCCAGAGCTACATAGAGAAACCTTGTCTTTCAAAACAAAAGAACAAAAGTTGCACATTACTACAGAGCCATCTTCTCTGCCATCTATTCATTCTTCACCCACACCCTCATCTGAGAGACATGCTAAATTCCTTGCTCCTTCCCTCCTTCCATTCTTCTCTCCTTCCCTCCTTTCCTGGTACAGCTAACTTAGTCACAGGCAGATGTTAGGCCCAAGGTGGTGATTTTGAATGTACTTGTGTTCATGAGAAACCTAAAAATTCTTTTAAGAGAATGGAAGGTTTGTCAATGGACTGAAGATGATTCAAGGCTAGAGATGATGGTGACCACTCGGAGGTGAAAGCCAGTCTTTGAGAACACAAAAGTGTGTATACAGAGAGAAGCAATCAAGAGAACACAGGGATCTTCAGAGATAAAAGAGTAACTTGCATTTCAGAGGTCTGGGCCTCATGGGGACCAACCTTCTGTGAACTTCCTCTGTGCCTTTCCCAGAAACTCCTTCCTCAGCTTCAGCTGACCTGTTTCATTGCTTGCCACTACAGTCCCCAAACAAAGACAGAGTATGGGTTCCAGGAAGAGAACCAAACAGAACAGGGTCAAAAAACAACTTCATGTGGAAGCAGAAGCAAGCTTATATTTTATTGCGCTAACAGACACATCTGGAGTACTGTTAATAATTATACCAACACCATAGGAAAACACAGATGTATGGCCATCCTTGCCAGGTGGGGAAACAGGAAAACTAGATAGAACTGCTTGTCTTTCCTAGCCATACCTGACAACCTGGGTCTATCTACGTTGTTTTATCAGACTATCTTGATAACCTTCTCCAGAGTTCTTTTATACGAGAAACAGGACAGCAGGTCTCTCCAGCCACAGAGTCTGTTCTTGTCATACCAGTCAGTCTTCTTTCCTAACAGTTTGGGCTGGAGCTGGAGCTGAGAGGAGTGATCCCTGAGAGGAGAAACTCGGTGCAATCCTACTAATGTCTCAGAAAGCCCACGAGTCCCTATTGAATGGGACAATGGTCCTCCGAGATTCTCTGTTGCCTGAAATGCCTTTCAGCCCGGAAAAAAAGCACAGAGCAACAAAAGCCATTTTGAGATAATTTAGGAGAAGTCCTATTTTCACCTGAGGTATTTGAGCTGAGCAGGACACAAAAGATTTGGGGGTCAGAAGTTTTCAGATAATTGCTTGTTTTCCTGGTCTAGCTGATTGAAAACTCTCAGGCTTTCTTTTGCCAAACTTGAATTGTCCTCACCGTGCCAAGTATCCACCATTTCGAGGTAAGAGCTGTGTGACACAAGAAAAAAAAAATGAATGGAGGAGAAAACTTGATATTTTGATTAAGAGGAAGGTGAAGAAGTCTCTCCATTAAGATTTGATGTGATCCCAGGTTTCTTTCTACAAAAGAGCCAAATACAGGGTAAATGCAGAGTAATTAAGTCCAAGTTCTGTATCCTTTTTCTTCTCAGATTCTTCCAGGACCCGAGACCAGTAAAGTCATAATCATATTATTACTGGTTGTCCTGGGCCTCTGGGATTTGCTAGCCATTGTAGGGAGTGTGCCAGATACAGGGATTGGTTACTGCCAGCCGTGCCTACCTGTCTATCCTTAGTAAGTGGAAGACTGCCAGAGTGGTAAATACAGCCTAATTCAAGGGGACAGGACCCAAACAGACTGCTAGCTTGCCTGCCCTGATGGTCTCGTCTGAGGAGAGGCTTCAGCTTTGAGCTGGAAGTCACGGCCTTGGAGAAATTCCGGTCCGTGCTGCTCCTCCTGATGTCTATGTTAGATCCACTGATGGAGTCTACCTGGGAACAGTTGGCTCCACGTGTGCATTCCCAATATCATTTCTGACCTTGTGAGAAGGAGGAACAGTGATGGAAGAATCTGGGAAGAAGTTTCTGAACACAGAAGAGCCAAATTTGGCTGGAAGACCTGTTAGAGATTGGCACTGGGCGTTTTAAGCCCTGAACTGCGGCTCAGGTCCCAGGGGAAATCCACGCTATTCTCTCCGTGGTTACATAGAGGCTGGGAAAGCGTACCTGACAAGTAACTCTACTGAACCTGGTAAAGTGGAAAGATAATTATGGAGCAATGATAACTTAAATGAAAGGAGGAAACACTGTGTGTGTGTGTGTGTGTGTGTGTGTGTGTGAGAGAGAGAGAGAGAGAGAGAGAGAGAGAGAGAGAGAGAGAGAGAGGCAAAAAACAAGTATGGATTTTGAGAACTTTATAGCTCTTTGTAGTATTCTTGATATCCCATCACATCTTTCTTGACTTTTCCATGCCCACAGAATGCTACCATACCCATTATGGGACACTACTATTTCTACTGTGAACGACCCAGTCCTTGAGAATCACTGAAGTGTTCACATTATTTTCCTTTGACTTTCCCCACCCAACTCCCAATCAAGAAAAATACTTTAAACCAAATTATCCAAAGGCATATGTCCCCAATGTATGTTCACAAAGTATCTTTTTGTCATCTGTACTTCGAGAGTAATCTACAGGTAGATAGATAAGTAGCCCTGCTTGGCAGTAAATTATCATTTGGTGTCATTCATTCTAGCAGCATGGGAAGTAATAAAATAGAGATGGTGTGTCTTGGGACAGATATGAGGCACAGTTCACAACGGGGGATGATTCTCTGAGGTGGATACTTGATTATTCTCTCCCATGAGTGTTTTACTTTATTTCCTTCTAATCCGCTTTGCCACTTATTTCTGACAATCCCCAAATAAAAACTACCTTTTTACTTATACAGGTAATGATGCCTTCCACACAGAGACCATTGTTAGGTAGGTTTCCTTGGTAAATTTGAATATTTATTTTATTTTATGCATATCATGGTGTTGTATATAGTTTTCTTTCTACAAGTCAAAAATGTAAATGTTCTTGGAATGATTTTTTTTTGTTCCAGTTTCCCACCATACATGTTAATGTTGACCTTTAAACTGGGCGAAAATTGTGACAGAAGAGGTGAGTTTCTTTTAAACATTAACACACTTTATTTAGCTTGTTATAATGATTTGGTTTTCAATGGTGTCAAGTTGCCCAGTGAGTAAGGGGACTGTACATGTTTTGAAATCATATATAATTATTTCTTAAAAGTGGGGTCATGGTCTTTAAGGGATCCTCAAACCTTTTTATTATCCATTTAGCCTCAGAATTTAAACTGTAGCCATAGAGCAGTGGAGAAAGAAGGAAAAGGGGAAGACATGAGAGGGATAATTAGAACAAAGTAGGATTATTAATATGTTCTATATTTATGGTAAGAATTAAAGGCAAATTCAACTGAAGTCATCCTTAATGGCCGTCTGCTTTAATACAGCATGGGGCTCCTGATTTACTCTTTATACTCTAGTCATTCTTCCGACACCAATAACTGTCTAGCAACTAACTTTTGCTGTGATGTTTAGCCAATCAGGCTCATCATTTATAAAGAACTTTTCGGAATTATGGTCAATGAACTACTTTAAAATATCTTTCCATTTAAAATTTTTAAGTATGTGTTCATGTGGGGGAAGGTTGTCTGCTTGAGTACAGTACTTGAAGAAGCTAGAATAAAACATTGGCTCTCCCTGAGGTAGATGTAAGCAACCCTACTTAGATGCAGGGAGCCAAAGTAGGTCATCTTCAAGAGCTGTACAGACTCATAACCCTGAAGATATTTCTCCACCCCTACAAGTATTTTAAAAGGCAAAGTTTTCAAGGAAGTTGATTGATGTTTGGTCCTATGTGATGGCTTGTACTATTAAAATCAGTGACTGCTAAAATCTACCCTTGGCAAAGACCCTAGAAGCAGAGTGTTGTACTTCTTCCTTGTCAGTGCCTGCACATGCCACATTGAACATAGCCCAGAGCTTAAATCATTATTATTTCTTCCTCTCTGATACATTGTGAAGACTGGGAACTGTACTCCAAACCAGATGTCAAGGCTTTAGTCATGCATTGAAACTTTGGTCCATAAATCAGCATCTTCCTGCATCTGGGCCCTTCCTGGCTTTGGATTGTGTGTGTAAGCTTGCCATCACTGAGGTAGGAAGAGCCTAAGAAAGAGTGGAGAGACAGTAGCTGGAAATTCCAGGTTCCAAGATTTCTAAGGATAGAATATTAGATAGCACAGTATGTTTTCTATTCCACTGTTTTCCTGTTTGTGTTTTGTTATTTTATTTTGTGGTGCTTAGGATTAAACCAAGGCCCTTATTCATGCTAGGAAAGCACTATGCCACTGAGCTGTATCTCCAACTTCATTATTGACATATTTAAATGATCATACCCTTACTAAAATTCTTTCTCAGTAGAGATTTAAGCAGCATCTACCCCTCTCCTTAAGATCCCAACATCAAACTGAGGCACAATTCTGCAGAACTTCCCTCTGAGGAATCACTAAGTTTATCAGGCTTCCTTATTGAGCATAGGTGAGGGGTGACTTACAGGAGTGTGGATATTGTTACTCTAACAAACTGAACCTGAAACCGTTTACCCAACAAGGACGACCCTGTAGTCACATAGATCCCTACTCCCCTCCTGTTCCCCAGCCTATATACTGTAGCCGCTCCCAAGGCATGTGCAATTACAACAGAGGAGTGCATAACAGGTGGATATACAGATGAAGGTCTAATGACCCTCTCCATTCCTCTAATATGCCGTATAAACAGTCCAACAAGGTTAATCTTTTGCTAGGGGCTTGAATAAGATTGCCCCCATGGGCTCATTTATTTGAATGTTTGGTAGCCAGTTAGTGGAGTGTTGAGGAAGGATTAGGAGGTATTGTCGTGTTGGAATGTGGATGTGGGTGGATGTGGGCGGATGTGGATGAGGATGTGGATATGGATGTGGATGTGGGTGTGGATGTGGATGTGGGTGGATATGGATGTGGATGTGGGTGGATGTGGGTGGATGTGGATGTGGATGTGGGTGGATGTGGTTGTGGGTGTGGGTGTGGGTGTGGGTGTGGATGTGGGTGGATGTGGATGTGGGTGGATGTGGAGGTGGATGTGGGTGGATGTGGATGTGGATGTGGGTGGATGTGGATGTGGGTGGATGTGGGTGGATGTGGATGTGGATGTGGGTGGATGAGGATGTGGGTGTGGGTGTGGGTATGGGTGTGGGTGTGGGTGTCGGTGTGGATGTGAGTAGCTGTTTTCTATCTTGACCTCCCTGAACTAAATCAATCCTTTCTTTATTAAAGTTGCTCTGGTCAGGTTATTTGATCACAACAAAGGAAGTGAAACTAGGGCGCAAGTCACTTTTTTTTTTAATTCAGTAAATCTAAAACTTCAGTTCTGAGTTGTGGGGGGCTAGGGAAATTTGGCCTTTGTCTTCTCACCTTTCCTGGTGCTGGTGGCCTGGCCAAGTAGATTTCTACTTTCTGATAAGAACACTTTGAGTTCAGTTTAGGTTTAGAAACCAAAGAAGCCAGGAGACTCATTCTGCAGCTGGAGCACAAGAGTGAACAGGAGGGTTAGAGAAGGCCTGTGGTGCTTCTGACCTACATAAGGGACTGTCTTTCTTACGGGAAAAGTAAAAACAAACAGGAATTTAACCCACTTATTTCTGATTTTTAAAAGAACTATGAAATACCGTCTAAGAATTTTCTTTTGTGTGTAAACAACTGCAACTATTTATTTTGGTATTTACAGGCTCACAAATTCATCTGCCTTGTATTTCATGCAAACCCCATCCAAAGAAGTTGGGAAATCTGAAATCAGGCCTGCTATGCTCGCCTTCAGCCTCTGTAACCTCAGCTCTTCATTCTTTCTTTCCCAAGATGAGCTTGGTGGCCAGTCCTTGCCTCTAGAGCCTAAAGATGTTTTATGTCCTGTGGCAGAAGGATTTTGCAAATACTGTTAGGTGAAAGATTATTGAGATGAAAAGTTATCCCGGAGCACTCAGGTGAGGACAGGGTGATTACAGAAGCTCCCGGGAGAGAGAAAGGACAGCAAGTGAGTCAGAGAAAGAGCTGATCCTGGACACAGAGGTCACGAGATCAAAGTTATCTGAAAAGTTATAGAAAGGACACATGGCGATAGGCTAATAGAAGGTGGGAGAGGCAAAGGAATGGGTTCTCTCCTGGAATAAGGACAGAAACTAAGCCTAAACCTTGATTTATTTTAGCTCTGCAAAACTATTGTCTGACTTCTGACTCCTAGAGCTGTAGGATAACCTGCTGATGCTGTTTTAAGTTATTGGGTGTGTGGCATTTTGTTGTTGCTGCTTAGGAATCTAATTCAGTGTCTCGCTCTCCACTATGAACAGCAGAGATGACTCAGAGCTCTCAACAGCTCTGCTGTTGGCCAGCACCTGGAGGTGCCAGCTCTAAATGGAGCATCTAGGCCTGAGCATGGAGGTTCATCTGAAGTCCATGTTAGACCGGTTTCCTCTGGAGCTTGAAGAGCCTTGACCTGGATTTACAGGACACATCTGTTTCTGAGCCTTGGTGTCAACTGCAGGTGAGTTTATGCTTCGAATCCTTATCCTTCGGCAACACCAGAAGCAAGCTTCCAGGGCACATGCTGTATGCCAGGTCCTCTGTGCCATAGAGAAGCTAAGAAAGTTTCTTGTTGCCAAAATAATGGTTTTGAATTATCATTAGTGCTATTTACCATGAGCTTGGTGATGTTAGTCTTTTATATAGATTGTCTCTGAATTCTTGAAAAATTTATCTCTAGTGGGGAATATTGAGTGATATTGTTCTTGTGGCTACTTTGGTAACACGATTTTTCATGGCTGTACAAAAAACAAACTAAGTTCTTTGTTTCTTCTTATAAAACACTTCCCATTCTAATGATTTTGCATCTTTTATTCTCTGTAGATAGTTATAGGGAAAGTTTTCACCAATGAAACTACACCCTTATATCAGGCTCTTGCAGAAGTTGAAATAAGCCAGACTTAAGTGTCCTCCGTGTGACATTGTACATCACAGTAAAAGTGTACTGTCTGAACAAAGCACAGGCTTATTTTTACCCTGATGGTTTTAAAACCTCTTTGGGTATTTCGAACATGTGGAAAAGATTCAAAGCAATCATCCCAAAACATCTCTGTGAATCACCACTCAATTTCTGTTACACTAAAAAGGAAATGAAAGTATGAAAGGACACATAATTTATTCAATGTCACACAATAAATAAAGGACAGAGAGGGGATCGGGTTCAGGGACAGAACCTAAAGCACAGCTTCTCCATTGCCTGCAATAGAAGTGAATCCTAAAAACACTGTAGAATCTCTACCCAACCTTCTAGCTGAATAGAATTAAGGAATCGATGAACAATACACCCATTTGTAGATAAATTAAATTAATTAGATGAGAATGTTGACTAGTGTCATTATTAATTTTAATTTGCATGATGCTTTTGACATACTGTTTGATGTTCCTTTGTGAATCCTGCCCCACCCACACACCCAACACTTGTCTTTTTACATCTTTAAGGTCTAGAGTTAAAATACTAAAAGAAGAAATAGTAGCATTCTTCACCTTCCACCTATTGTCTGAGCACCGCTTCTTTGTTGTAGAATTTTTAGGCATCTAACTTGCAAAATTCATGGCTGTGTTTTGAACAGCTGCATGTTTTTTTATATTAAGAAATTCATCTTTAGGTAGCCCAGAGCTAAGTCAATCCGAAATGATCAAAATAAATTTGATTTGCCTCCACTTTTAAAAGAACTGCTTTGTTCAAGCAATGGCTCTCCTTCACAATTTAGAATAAATATGCCCTTCATCCTCAGAATCTTTAAAAAGCTCAGTGGCATTATTTACGTGGTCATATAGTGAAGGGAGGGAGCAGTTCTGCTAGTCCTTACAGAATCTGCATCTACCTTTACTGGCAGTGGAGCCAGCAAGGACGAAAGGTAAATTTAGAACATTTTGTTACAGGGAAGCATTGAAATGGGAGCTCTCTTTTTTTCCTGTAAAAACATAAGAAACTTAAGAACAGGGAAGGCTCATTCTGCTGCAAACTGCTTATACACTAAGAATAGAAAGTGGAAGAAACAGAACAGTAATTGCAAATTGCCTTTTATATTGCGGTTGAAGGCACTTTCCTGTCCAATAATTTTAATAAAGAAATCCCCCCAGCCACCATGCCGATCAGTTTGAACATAACTCAAGCATTATACACATTGTTCCCTTGGGTTTATACCTTTATGGAATTAAATTGTGTCTAGTATCATGCCAAAACCTAGAATAGTGTACTGTGGTTAAAAATTAGCCTGAGGAGTTACTAGAAACCAGAGCTTATTTCCATCTCAAAAATAATCAGCTATTTACATTCAACCCACTATTTTAATTTTTAAATTCAATGCATCATTAGTAGAACTGTAGACCTGTCATAACAATACTATTCAAGCTAAGTTTATGGCATTTTCTTCTGCAAACTCCACTAAAAACACTAGACATTGGTTCCTAGCCTGTGGAATGCAGGTCTCTGAGACATGGGGCTGGTGACACTGTGGGCTCTCAGCCTCCTGGGTTGGCTATTCACTGAAGACCTGCAATGTTACACATGGAGGTACAACTACCAACTTCCAAAGACACATAGATGGGATGTGGTACAGAAGATTCCAGATCATTTCAACATGCTAGTTAATTGATGCTTGTCTATGATATATTTCTTTAGTCAATGGACAATTGCTTATGGAGAGGGGGCATGGAGGATAGTATTTTGTTAATCTTGATTTTAAAAAGGGGGACAGTGATGCTCAGTGGGTAGGAAGCACTTAGAGCACAAGCCTGATGACACACATTCAATCCCTGGAACTTACATTTAAAAGCTACAATGTGACAGCATAAATTCCTAATTTAGCACTTATATAACAATGTGGGAAGTAAAAATAGGAAAATCACCCAAAAGCCCATGGGCCAGCTAGTCTGGAGTAAACAACTTGGCAGAAGCCACAAGAAAGACACTGCCTCAAAAACAAGATGGAAGGGGAGAATTGATGCCCCGAGAAGCTGTACTCTGACCTCCACATGCACTGGTATTCACATACGCGTTACATATAAGATAATAATAATAGTAATACTACTATAAGTAAAAGAAAATCAACATAATTAATTTTAAAAGGAAAGGTCATTATGACTTAAAGTAGAAGCAGATACAAACTCAGGCAGATAGGCCTGTCAAAGGTCATCTTCCAGCATAGTCTAGCATGGCGTCAGCAAGCACTCACCCCACGCCACTAAAGGAAAGAATGTCTCCCTGCTTCTAATGATAGCCTTGGGGAAAATCTCCAGAAATTTCAAGTCCTAATTTTCAAGTCCTAATTGTATTTGAACAAAGCATGGGCTTGTTCTTTCTCTCTCTCTCTCTCTCTCTCTCTCTCTCTCTCTCTCTCTCTCTCTCCCCCTTTCTCTCTTGCTTTCTCTCTCTCCCTCCTCTCCTGTCTCCCTCCCACCTTCCTTCCCCCTCCCTCTCCACCCTGTGTGTGTGTGTGCTCGCATGCATGCTCATGAACTTGCATGTACACGTGCATATGTGTATGTGTGCCAGGGCTTGAATTTGAAAATTCTTTCTGCTTGCAGAGCAGTGAGCTGATGCTCTCCCATAGCCATGCCCATCAGTCTTTGTACATGGGAAGAACTGCCTACTGCTAAATGACCTTATGTTCACTGCAAGCAATGTCCTTTCACGCACGTATACGATTAGATGAATTGGAAGCAAACAAGATTGTTTTGAAAGCAGATTGAATGGGTGCGAACAGAGTCGGTGATTCAGCAACAAGCCAGACAGCAGTACTGGTGAGAACCAACCCAGCAGAGAAGAGCTGGGACACTTCCTGTGTTGCCACCAATCTCTCCTCTTAGGATCATTCTGATTTTATCAGGAGGCAGAAACTTCTGTAAATACATTGCCACCATTATTTTAATGAGATGTTACAAAAGCAGATCTCTGAGATTCTAAAAAATTAGGGGTCCTTAGGGTTACCTAGATAGGAAACCATGGGTAAGGAGCCAGCATTAACCTCAAAGTTGTCACTTTCACAGGTATAAAGGGACAGTTAATCCCTGGGAAGAGAAGTGAAGGGGGTGAAAGACACCAGAATATGTTAATCCAAATATACCTCTGGTAGAGAAAGTGTTTATTGAAATAAAGACAGTGAAGGAACAGTAATCAGAAGATGAACTGAAAGACGGGATATACATTCTGTTTTGTAGACAGCTCCTGTCAATTAATAGACAGAACCAGAGGGACTGGGAAAGCAAACAGTATCCTGGTAGTTTCTTCCCATGTTTTTAACTTCCAGTCTCTCGATGTTAACTCAGATTGTTTCCTGTTGCTCTGTCATTGCTCTACAAATTGAGCATCTTTGTTGAAGACATTGTATAAGCCAGAAGTGTGAGCCACTGTTTTGATCTACTTCCCAATGAAGCTCTCTGTGGTTCTCGTGCGTTAAGATGCAATGATAAATGTCCTTGTTTTGGCTCTAGTTACTCCATCATTTGTTGCAGGATTTTTGCCTTGGCTGAAAACTTATGAAGACCAAGTAGGAATTATTCCCTTTCTAACTTATACAGAAGTCATATTTTTTAATATTCTTTTTTGCTGATGTTATTTGCTAAATGCTTTGAGCATCCGGACCACTAGTGAGCAAATACTGAAGAGGAGGAAACAGGGAGCTCACGAGTTCAAGATCAGCCTGGGTAGGGTACACTGGGAACTAAGAGGATAGCTCAGTTGGTAAAGTGAGAGCAAACATGAGAATCTGTGTTCATTTTCCTATGTCTGAATAAAGAAAGACAGTCATGGAGGTGCACATTGTCATCCCAGCATTAGGGGAAGAGGTGCAGGCAGATCCCTGGAGTTTGTTGGCCAGCCAGTTTAGGCAAATTGGTGAGTACAGACCAATGAAAGACCCTGACTCAAAGGAGGCATTAGCGAAGATCACAATCAATGATTGTTCTCTGGCCTCTGATATTGCAACACACACAAATATCCACACACATGCACATATACACATACGAAATAGGTCAATACAAGGATATACTGTACACAGTGAGATGATCATGATGTAACTGGAGTTTATTTTATTTTCAGCAATGGACTGGGTTGAGTGCCCCCCTCCCCAAGCTAGGTTCAGCCACCTGCTCCCCATATGCCAACTGCAGAGATGGATAATGGTGACAAACAGAAGAGACTAATTCAAGGATCACATCAGGAACAGGATCAAGTGAAAGGTCCCATGACCCTCCCAAGTTCATCTTTATGCTAATGACATACATGAGTTTCAAAACTAAAATAAGAAGATTTGGAACAAGGGACTAGAGATATGCATAATTGTTTCTAGTCAGAATGCGGACTGGTTACTCATTGCCTCAGTTTGGGTTCTGTGTAGTGGGCCTATGAAATCCTCATCACTGTCTTCTTCTGAGGAATTGGTCTGGTTCTAAGGAGATGGTTCCCTCTTGCTCCAGGCTGCAGCCTTGCCCTTATGGATCCTGCCCTCACCTGGGGACAGTCCAGCAAAGGTCCATATGAGTTCTGCTGTCCCCGAAGTCCAACATGACTGCAGGTTTGTTCAATGAGTTATCTCTGTGCCTTCAGTCTTGGAAAGGGATGAGATATGCTTAGACTGATGCTCAGGGCATAATGAACGGGCAGTCAGTAGATGATCCACAGTTAGGGAGACAGACACAGAATGAAGACAGGGATAGCAGGCTTTTATCCCGTGTTTAGTTATCTTCTAAATGCCCGGTTCAACAGTGGATGAAGTCCCTAGGAACTAATGGCAGTCAAGGGCAGAAGCCACTTGAAGCCTATTATTCCACTAGAGGTGTACTGACTAAGTGGTAGTCAATCATGGAATTGCTAAATGAATGCTTCATGCATCTATGTTACTCATGTCTTTGTGTATGCACAAAAGGCATCGAAAACGATACACATGCTTATACTTTGCCCCCTTTTTTCCTGCCTGAGCGGGGTCTCTGGATACAAGTCCACAGTAGAACACACGATACTCTTTGTGTGAGAAAGCAAGCATGGCATCTGAGAATTGTCATGTGTACAGCACATGACAATTGAGTCAGAACAGGAACCTCTGTTGCCCTTACAGCTGCTAGCATCGTTCTCAAATGGCGGGGCTGTTTCAAAGAAAACTCAAGGAGCTCTCAGAATTCTGTCAAGAAAGATAGAAGACTTAAAACATATCCCCAACTCACTGTGTGGCAGCTCCTCAAACCCACTCTGAATCTGCTGTAATTTCCTTACAGTTGAAGCTGTTCTCAAATGTTCAGTTACCACCAGTGGCTCCCCACATCTCCTGAGAATACAAAGACATATTTGAATAAAATAAAGACACTCCCAACATTCCATTCTACGGGAGGGAGAGCTTTCAGTTATCCTGAGTGAAAAACATACGTTTCCTGCTTGCAATGGGTTGGATTTACAGAGCCTCAAGCAGGCAGAAATCTTGATGTAACTACTGCATGCTGGGAAGAAAAGCTCCCCAACCCCCACACACCCAAGAGCACACGCCCACTTCTAATTATTTTATTCGGTCTGGAATCTTTGAAGGGAAGTTAAGACTGATCCATACAGGGACCATTATACATTTAAGACAGGAAAGAATTCAGTTGTCAATACAGAGCAGGCTGTTCATTTTGCTAGAAATATGTGAGAGCTAATTTGCCAGTGAATCTGTTCTGGACTTTGCTTTATCTCGAAACACATTTATAAATCATTGCCCTCAGGTGCCTCTCTATTCATTTGTCAGATTGAGCATTTTTGGGGGAGAGCTTGTGATCTTAATGAAATAAACTGATTTTCTCTCCCCTTTTTAAAACCACTTCATGGAAGGTGAGACTTCATTTACTGAAAAATGAGCATGGAATAACCTACTTAATTACTTTTCCACACTCTCATCTTACACATGAATCAAGGTTTTTCATAACTAAAACATGTTAGAGTAGTCAGCAAAAGGAAAAGGATTGAGGGATGGGTGACCCTTTCTGAAATTATGGGAAGAAGACCTTGAACCACTACCCTCAGCCAATAGCACTGACACTTTAATCCAGCTGTCACTCAGGAACAACACAGGACACAGCACTCTGCAGTTAGCATGTGTGTCGTAAGGACCAGGAAAAGCCTTCAAGATGATAAACATGGAAACTTGATTACCATAGACTAAGCATAAATACCAATTAAGCAACTGACCACTCTAACACTGTCCTGTATGTCAGGAAGCTTAAGTTTTAAGACATGTGACATATAGTCTATAATTTAACAATACTTCATCAGGCAGTGTTGTATCAATATGACTTTATTTCATTTTAATTTGGATCCTGGAGCAGGTAATTAAAAACTCATACTCCAACACTAGTTATTGACAACATTTAACCTACCTACCAAATTCCAGAGGCAGCCTTGGTGCCTTAGCTGTGCTCTATCTTTGAACTAGAGGTTTGGATAGTGTTGTGAATGTGAAGCAGAGCTTATCTGTGCAACTCCAGGCACTGGAGATGTGTGGATTGGTAATAAATGCTTTGGAGGTCTTCTTGTCTTCTCATAGACAAGATACAAGAATCCAGTGATGCCTCATACTCTTGATTTCCCTGTAGCTGCATGTCATGGATAATGTGATAAAGAAGGTTCCACATGAGGAACCAGGTTGGAAGAGAAGAAATCCAGAGCAGAGGTGATAGACTATGTCCGAGACAAGAGCAGGATGCCTGGTGCTTAAATGTGTTATTTGTAGCTAGCCTGAAGCCTTTTACGTTACCAGCCAGCAGCACTAGGAACCACATATGATTAACCATTTGCTCTCAGAAGGTGTGGTTGTCCAGATTATGGTCTTCTAGTCATCTCTTTGCTATATAAGGGAAGTCTTACTTCTGGATCTTGAGATCCCTTTCTGTCTTCAAACTGTTAGAGCCTTTTCTCAGAAGCACACCCAAGAGAGACTCTTAAGACAGAGAATGGGGGGCTGGAGAGATGGCTCAGTGGTTAAGAGCACTGACTGCTCTTCCAGAGGTCCTGAGTTCAATTCCCAGCAACCACATGGTGGCTCACAACCATCTGGAATGGGATTTGATGCCCTCTTCTGGTATGTCTGAAAACAGCTACAATGTACTCATGTAATAAAATGATTTTTTTAAAAAAAAAAAAAAAAAAAAAAAGACAGAGAATGGACATTATCCTCTTGCGAAATGATGAAAACTTATCTGGAAGTAAGGCTTAGAAATTACCCCTGCTCATAATTGTCATTAGTTAATAAGTATAACCATGCATAAACTTTGATTGACATGCAAATACTTTCAAAGTAGTGTCTTGTAAATGTGAACCTTTACACCAGCACATTTTTCATTCTTAAAACAATAATGTATTATATTTAAGGAGGTAAAGAGGATAGCAATTAACAAAAAACAAGGTCAGGTCCTATGTTAATGCCAAGGTAGAGCTGTCAGTAAGGCCAATGAGCTAGGATATACTGCCACAAAATTAACAGCACACAATGACATTTTACAGGAAAGGTAACACGAAGATCTTACATAATTTCTGTGCTTATTATAATGATCATACAAGTGATTTTTTTTAACAAGCTACAATCAAAGGTGGTTGAAGAAATTATACCGCAGTGGGTGGGTAGATGGCTTTTGTTTTGCCTCATTTTAACAAATACTAGAAGATATCCCAAAGGCCAATATTTTATGGCATGAAACAACCCTGTTGCAGAAAATTATTCTTTGCAATCCAAGCAGTTGGTGCAGTTGGTGCACATGCAGTTAACTGCATAAACATTGCTGTTGCTGTTTTTTTTGGGGGGGGGGTTTCTACTCCAGGAGATGAAATTCACATATTTCAGAGGGAAAGGATGGCCAAGGAAAGGATAGCCTCACTGCTTAACAGCATGGCTGTGACTACTAGAGCACACCCCTGCCAGTCACACTGGGTACCGTGAATCTCAGAATCTTCAGACCCTGGAAGCTTAGGCAGAGTCATGGGGATAGAGAAAATGAGATTAATAAAATCTTCTCCCTGGATGTACCTGTCTGGATGCCTTGTGTTCCATAAGGTTAAGGAAAGGCTGAGCCAGTGTAATGACCAAGAGCCCCCAGCTTAGCAGACCACAGGACAAAGGGAATCTGGAGAATATTTGCTTGGACCAAAAAACAGAATGCACAACTCCTTTGCCATGTAACGTTCATTAGGGCACTAAATTCGTGAGCAGTGGTATTTTAAAAGAGACTTTTAACTGTGGGAAACATGAATTAGACACGCTATGCAAATAGATCCTCTGGGATTTGAACATTATTTATAGACCATGATTTTTATATAAACTAAATATGTCAGAGGCTGAAGAGCTGGCTCAGTGATTAAGAGCACTTGCTGCTTTTGCAGAGGACCCAGGTCTGACTCCGAGGACCCATACAGCAGCTCACACCAAAATGTAAGTCCAGTTCCAGGAGATCCAACACCTTCTTCTGGCCTGCAAGGATGCCAGATATGTGGGGTCCATACATACATGCAGGTGACAGACTCATACAACTTTAGAAAAAATAAAGTAATAAGAAAAAACTAAATATATCCAAAGATATATTTTGGAAACTCTCCGTGGAGCACAGGAATAAAGAGGTCACAGCATTTGCTCCAGCTGCCTATACAACAGCTACAGTCAGCTGGCAACCTTCTCTGATATCACCAGAGACACTCACTTTGAAAATAAATCATGCAGAGGCCAGAGATAAATAGATCAATGCCATTCAAAGTGTGAAAGATGGATCTCAATCAGACCACTAGCTTACTGTGTAGAAGGAACTGAAGACAGCATTCTGAACTTTGATTGCAAGTTCACATAGTAATTCGATGTTCTTTGTAACTATTAGCAGAAGACAAGATTCTATGTATATGCATTCATATTTTCACTCAAGTGAAATTATTTTTCTAGTAATTAGCTTTTACTATATTTATAGAATTTTTGGATGGCAGGTTGGGAAACAAACCTTGGTTCTTTGCCATGGATGAGAAGCCTTGGTATAGATCATGGCTGAACCATAATTATTTTTCAAAATCCCGTTTTCAGAGACCAAGGTCATCTGTTAACCCCCACCCCACCACCACCCCCAACCTGAAACAAAGATGTAGGGGCATCTGAGAGTCTTTGAGATCCTTAGTGAAATACTAAGACCCTCCAGGAGAAGGAAGGACTTCATTAAAAGAAAGTTTTGTGTGTTGCTGATTGACTAATCCTAAATTCCAGAGTCAAAAAAAACCCCTCTGTCTCCTCATGTCTCCTCTTGGTGGCTTGCTTTTTCTTAGTTCTCTTTAATCCTTTAATCCCTCCTGTCTTCTGATTCTTACTCTATAAAATCATAGTGGTGTCAGGTTCCAGCAAGAACATGTGGATTTCATTTTGTCAAAAGCACCATTCAGCTTTCTTCCACTTGTAATCATTGAAGTGCAGAATTGAAGATAGTTAGAGGGAAGAAAGTCACTCTCACAGTGCTTTTTGTTGTTTTGTTTTGGGACAGAGTCAGCATGGTCCTCCTGTCTCAGCCTCCCAAGTGCCAGCATTACAGATGAGGAACCAAGTCTGACTTTTAACAAGCTTTGAAAACACTTATACCCGTCAAAAAGTATTCTTCCAGCTAAAGTTATGTGAAAGCTAAAGTGAGCTGGCATTTCTGAACAGAGTCCAATAGAAAGCTGGGCAGGGTGTGATGGGGTGGGGCTGAGAGAGACTCTGTGGATCCCAGGAAAGAAGGATGACCTCAGTTTGAACCCCAGGATCCACAGGAGAAGGAGGAAGCCAAAATCTGAAAGTTGGTCTCTGACCTTCACACACCTGCATGTGCACACACATTTTCACAAACACACACACAGAGACACACACAGACACACACACACACTACAAAGTAACAACAAATAAAATATTTTTGTTTTTTTCCAACCTAGTATTTTTATTGATTATTAGGGAATTTCAAATAATGTACCCCGATCATACTTCCCAGTCCTCCAGGTCTGTCTCCCCCACCTCTGTAGCCTCCCCTCAAGTAGAAGAAAACAAAACAAACAACAAAAACAAACAACAACAACAACAACAACAAAATCATGTTCAATTTGGGTTGCCCATATATTCACTGGTATACGGGAGCATGGTCCACCTCCCAGTGGCAAGACCCAGGAAATCAGTCCTTCCTGGCTCTCACCCCTGCCAGACTCCAAAAATTGTGGAGAGCTACACTCCAGCATCCTTACCATAATTTTAAAGAATCGAATGGCTTCCTGGTCTAGGCTGCTACTGTTTGGTGGAATGCGGTGGGGTGGGGATAGGGGGTGGGGTGGGGATAGGGGTTGTCACAGAAGCCTTCTCTGTTCCTTTTTCTCAACTGTGAATCTGCAGCCATGGATGTCAAATGCAAAAGGAGCTTCCTTGCCCTTTACAGTCAGCAGAGCAGGGATTATGGACCTCCACATGGTTTTTGGAAACAGCACGAACCACAGACATCCACATAAATAAAATATTTTTTTTAAAGACCATTGCAAAGAGCCTACAAAGAGTCTGGATTTTTTTTTTTTTTTTTAGGTTTTCTGTTTGTGTGTGTTTGTTGTTATTTGGTTGATTTCTTAGTGAGTTATCTATGGCCGGCACCAAGCTGAAAGCACACATACTTTTAAATGCTATTAGAATAAAATCAGGGGTGAGGCTTCAGCTGAGTCAAGCTCTGGTGAATGAGGGCCAGAGAGTGAAGCCCTAGGTGCACCTTAACTAGAGCACAGAATAGTAAAGTTGATGTCATAATTAACTAATAGTTTAGAGGAACATTGTATTTTTATATATGATTGTTGATAAAATAACTATAAATGGCCATAGAGAGGTTGCTGAGCAGATTCCTCACGCAGCAATCTTAAAGAAAATTGATAGAGTTGACTCTAATAAACAACAAACAATCCCTCAAAACTATTTTCGATTATTACTTGAAACAAGTATAAGTTAAAAAGGATATGTGACAATGATTAGTGACATTTCTCACTGCTTTGACCAAATGCCAACAAGAAGCAACTGAAAGGAGATAGGATTTCTTCTGCCTGAGGTGCTGTGGGTAGAGGGCTGCTCTGTAGCCACAAAAGCACCTTGGGGAGAACACAAGCCAGAGCTGGCTGCAACCCAGGACATCCTCCACCTGTCTCCACACTGAAGATTTCATATTCTCTATTCCATATTCTCTCAATACAGCACTGAAGACTGAATGTTCAAATACACGAGTCTGTGAGGGACATTTCACAGAAACAGTAAGGCAGGGGCAGGGTGGGAAAAAGAAGGTGGGGCCTGCAAGATGTTTGCTGCCAAGTCTCATGACCTGAGGTCTGTCCCAGGGACCTGCACAGTGGAAGGAGAGAACTGACTTCACAGGTTGTCCGTTGTACTTCATACGTGTTCTGTGACACATTTTGTGCCCCAAGATGAGTGAATCAATGAATATGGTTTTAAAAACAAGGAGGCAGGACCCTTATCAGTTATGTTTAGAAATACAAATGGTACAGAGGACAGACTAAATCTAGCTCAATGTATGAGGATGGTTTAAAGTCTGTGTGGAAAATTGTGTTGTAAATAAAGTTAAATAATACAGGAGAAAGTACTTAGAAATGACTGGAAATCAAAGAATGAATGAAAGAAGAGAGGAAAAGCCAGATGAGCACGTGAGAAGGGAAGAGGAGAGAAGGAGATAAAGGAGGCAAAAACTCAGATGTGTGGTACGAACAGACTGCCACAATACTGAGGCAAGCTTGGGCTACACAGTAAGTGCTACGTTAGTAGCCAGGGCTACAGAGCAAGACTCTGTCTCCAAAAGCAACAGCAAAACAAAATCACAACATCAAAACCAAAACCAAACCAAATGAAATGAAAGAAAACTAGGAAACAGAGAAACTTACAATTTACCTTTTTTTTGGGGGGGGGATTTTCTTCTATTAGAGTCAACTTTATTGAAATGTAGTTTATATTTAATAAAGTACACCCATTTTAAGCATACAGTTTGAGATTTTTAACACCGATTTTAAGGAACATTTATATTGTATGTACTAATGGATTAACTGTGATATTTACCTACATGAATGCACTATGCATCGCTGTGTCAGTCTGCCTTCCTACCAATGCTGCCTCCCACCTTGTATCCTTGCCAACTCTTCCAGTCTGTGGTGGTTTGAACATGCTTGGTCCATAAGAAGTGGCAGGATTAGTAGGTGTGGCCTTGTGGGAGGAAGTGTATCATTATGGGGGTGGGCTTTGAAGTCAGGCTTTGCTCAGGCCCTGCCCAGTGCAGAAAAGACCCTCCTCCTGGCTGCTTGTAGAAACCAGTCTCTCCTGGACACTCTCCTGGTCACGCTTCCTGCCATGATGATAATGGACTGAACCTCTGAAACTGTAGACCAGTCCTAGTTAAATATTTGCCTTTATAAGAGTTGCCTTGGTCATGATGTCTCTTCACAGCAATAAAACCCAAACTAAGACAGTCTGTGGTAATCCCTACCTTAAGGACAACTTTAAAAATGGTTTTTGTGCATAACACAGATTGTATGGTACGTGCCCTTTACTGTCTCCTTTATTTTTTGTTTTACTTTTTAAAAAATATATTTATTTTTATGTGTATGAATGTTTTGCCAGCATGTATACGTGTGTGCTGCATGTGTCTCTAGTGGCCATGGAGTCCAGAAGATGGCATCAGATCCATGGAACTAGAGTTACAGGTATTTGTGAGCCACCATGTGGACACCAGGAATTGAACCCAGTTCCTCGGCAAGAACAGCAATAGCTGCTGAACCACCTCTCTAGGCCCTAAGTCTCCTTAACTTAGCATGATGTCCTTAGTTCCACCCATTTTGCAGCAAATAACAGAATTTGTGTGTGTGTATGTGTGTGTGTGTGTGTGTTTGTATATGTGTGCATGTGTGTGTGCTCATATTTATGCTTGTATATGTGCACATGAATCTGTATAAATGTACATTAATGCCAGAAGTCAACAATGGGTGTCTTCCTCCATTGCTCTCCACCTTATTCTTTGAGACATTGAACTTGGAATTTACCATTCAGCTAGATTGGTTGTCCACTGGGCCTCAGGTATCCTCATGCCTTTTCACTCTCAGCTCTGAGGAAAAGAGATGCCCCCCTCTGGTTGTGAAACTGGGTGTTTTGTTTACTTTTGATGTCTAGTGTTCTCCCCTCATCCCTTACCTCATCAAACACTGCAGGTTCTCTGTGGAGAAGTAAGCGAATACCAGGTGCTAGGTTATTCAGTGATCCTTCTCCTACAACTTAAAAGTTCAAAAAGCATGCCTTTTATGAATTTATATGCAAAAAAGCTGGATGAAATGGTCAAAGAGAATTAGTAGTGTTTACCTCTTATGATTGCTAGTTTTGATTGTAGACTTGATGCAATGTGGAATCACCTAGAAAGGGAGTCTCAATGAGAGAATATCAAAATCAGATTGACCTGTGGGAATGCCTAGGAAAGATTTTCCTAGTTTAGTTCATTGAAGATCCACCCACTGTGGGTGGCACCATTCCCTAGAAAGAGGATTGACTGCATAATAGTGGAGAAAGCAAGCTGTGGATGTGCCTAGCTATTTCAGGTTTCTGTCACTTTGACCTCCCAGCTATCATAGACTGTAACCTGAAATGATAAGCTAAAATAATTGCCCCTAAGTTTCTTGGGGGTGGGGTTAGGGTACACATTTTATCACAGCAAGAGAAACAAAACTAAAGCATCTCTGCTCTGGTTGCTAGTGGTGGCTTGGTAGTGGGTGTTCTGCTTTTCATCTCTCACTTGTGTTTTTCTTTTTTCTTATTTGAATTATTTCTTCTTATCTAACAAAAAAGCTTTAAAAATAGTATTGCCATGTACAGTATTACTAATGGTATAGCTGATGGCATGGCAGGAGTATACTTCATGTGGAAGTATAAGTTGAAAAGTATATCAAAGTTAGTTTTATATTTAAAGAAAAGCCTGAGAGTTTTGTGGGCTTATTCAACCCAGAAATTGTATTGCTTTTTACGGTGCCAATTTAAAATGAATGTTTATTCACTAAGACATGAATTGCATCTTTGCTGGTGTACAGTACTGTCAGATTGCAATTAGAACCTACTTCAATATTCTCAGTACAATCAGTTTTTTTAAAATGTGAAGTAACAGCAGCTTCCTCTTCTCTTCCTGGGTATACAAATAGACTTTATAAGCCACCCTCCCTAAAATGAGACTCAAGGCTTGAGTTTAGGGATTGATGCTAGTTCTAATTCAAGGTTTTCAAAATGCAAAATACTCTCTTTGCACTCCCATTTTCATCCATTGACTGAAGACAGATGATACATGAAAGGCCAAGTGTCTGCTGACTGGCAGTGGAAGAAAAATATAAAGGACATCATGAACCTGGGTCTCTGAGTGTCTGTGTTAGTAAATATCCACTGCCAATTAGGAATAGCTCTCTTGGTTTGTTAAGTGTTCAAGAAATAAACCATTTTGCTTAAGCTGCTATAAATGTTTAGATCTATTTATCTGCACCATACTTCGCTTTGATTGTAACACCATGAGTAACCCATGAAGTGACTTGGTCACATACTTAAGTATTTTTTGCAAGTTAAGCATGACTGTGGAATGTGCTTTCTTCCTGTAGCGCAGCTTGATGGTGAGTTCAGATGAGGTACCTCATTAAAAAGGAGCTGTGCCTGATAAGCCATTTGTTCTCCCTCCCTCCCTCTCTCTCTCTCTCTCTCTCTCTCTCTCTCTCTCTCTCTCTCTCTCTCTCTCCCTCCCTCCCTCCCTCCCTCTCTCTCTCCCTCCCTCCCTCCCTGTCTCTTTACTCTCCCCCTCCCTTCCATCTCCCACCCCACCCCTCCCCCTCCCCCTCCTTTCTCTCCTTTTCTCTCTCCCCTGATGGGCATAAAATCCAGACCCTTCTAAATGGCAGATACACTTTCTACAACTGGCCTTAGCTTCCTAATACACCTTGTGATAAAGAATTTGCAGACATTTCAATTTTCTTGTTGATACTAGAATTCTTTCCTGTCATCAGCCAGCTGAGGATTTTACAGCATCATCCAAAGTCTGTTTGCCCTCTATTGTTTTAACTGGAATTTCCCTGTTCTCTACTGTGTCCCTAGTGAAAACAGTGTGTTCAAATGAGTTCTTAGACGAGGCGGCAACCATGTTTCTTTCCCTTGTTTCTCATTTTTATGTTTTGACTTTAGCCTCTAAAGCATGCAATCCAAAAATTGTGTTGCAATATATTTTTTCACACTAGTGCAACTCTTGTAAAAATAACATTTTTTATTCTCTCTCTCTCTCTCTCTCTCTCTCTCTCTCTCTGTGTGTGTGTGTGTGTGTGTGTGTGTGTGTGTGTGTTTGTGTGTGTTTACAACTATATGGGTCAATCCTCTCTTCCCTCTAGGTAGGTACCAGGAACTAGACATGAGTCCTCAGGCTCGGCAGCTACCCACTGAGCCACTTCACCAAGCCCCTCTTTGGTCCTGTTCTCTTTGTACACAGCAACAACTTCACCAATGCCATGGATATGATGTCTGTGCTTACTTTTCTCCAAGGACTATCATGGTGTGTGTGTGTGTGTGTGTGTGTGTGTGTGTGTGTAAGAGTAGTTACTAAAGAGATTGCTGAATCTGCCCATTGTCTTTCAAATTCATATATCTGAATGTGGCACAATTATTCTTGGCTAAACAGTGTAAATTTCTATCTGGTGGCTGAAGGAGGAATTAGCCTGCCTAGAAAGGCTCATAGATTTCATTCGGTATCTCAAAAACCAGAGAAATAAGTGTGATATCTAAGCTGATGGTATTAACCTGTTTGGATTTCATGAGTACCTCAGAGCATCAGACTCACTGAGAGGTGCTGGGCACTGGGGTTACTGACCACTGAGGAAGTCCTGCAAGAGTTCCACACAGCTTATGTGTTCCATAATAATAAAGCCATCAAAATGACGCAGAAGAACAGCCTTTAATAACATAAAATATCTGTGTCATGAGTATCTCAATCAAAAAGCAGTATACATACAGTATGATACTATACTTGTAAATAAAAATATGCTTTGATATGTTCAGTAAATAAACATAAAGACCCTTCTATGCATGTAACAAACATTACAGTTACTGGTGTGTGTGTATGTCTGTGTGTATGTTAAAGCAGAATCTAATGTTATTTTACCATTTCCAATTTACAATGAATATTTATTCATGTTTTAACAAAACATCACTATTAAATTAAGGCTCTTAATTATAAGGAAAGGCTAATTCTGTAACAATGAGGTTTAATAAAGTAAGCAGAAGATACAGAAGTCATTCTAGTCCTGTGTTCTGCTGTGACTCACCAAACATGCCCTGTACTGTGTGTTTCAATCTTCTATTTCCCTATTAAAATGAACAGATGCATTTCCCATCACACGAAGCTTGTGGAAACATGCCAACCATTTTCTTAGCAACCGAACTCCTGCCTTGTGCACTGTGCATGTTAACTAAAACAGCCTGTCGAAGTCTTAAAATAAACCTGCCTTTTTCCATTTAGCGTTTTATCAAATGAATGTAATTTTGTTTGCTGATGAATTTAGTTCAGCTTCAAGGAGATTTTGCTCTTCTTCCTGGGGAGGCTGGAGAATCAGAATTGTCATGCCAAAGGATGAAAAACAAGCCTAGGGAGAGAAGACAGGCTGATGTGGATGTGGGTAATGTAAGAGTATCTTCTCATTTAACCCATTCCCCTGCCTTGTTTGTTCCCCTGAACCACCCCAATAAGATGTTGATTTAACTTTAAATTCTCCTTAGCCTTTGTATCATAGTGTTTGGGTTACTTGATTAAATACATTCATTTAAATGAGTGTGCTGCCGATTGCTATTGTTATTAGGTGAAGGCGCTTGTCTTATTTTTTTTCCTGGTTTCTAACACTTCAATATGCTCTACAGTTAAATTATGCTCTTCTCACTGGCTAGTAGACCCGTTCCTATGGTCCACAAATAAAGAGACCAGACAATACATAATTTGGCAAGGCAGGAGGGGGAGAGTTATTATCAGCAGTGTAGAGAAATGCTATTTTTCAGATAGAGCTGACTCTGCATCTTGGAATAATGTGCTGTTTTGCTTGAATATAAAAATAAATCTGTGTCTACATGTATATGTAGACACATCTTGGATACAAAGACCATAGAAATATTTTCTAAATAAGAAAATTTTCAAGTCGCCTTGAAGACTAACAGTATAACAAAACCACATATATACTTAAACCAGCAAATACCTAACAAAAACGGAAGAAAGAGGGTTTAAGTGAATGCAGGACATCTGAGCAGGTTCCCTTTCATCTCCTGCAGGCTCCTCATTTGGAAGCTAACAGTTACAAACCAGCCTCAATGGCAAGCTGCAGCCCTGTTGAGATTTCTACTTTCTTTCCCTGGAGCAAATTCCCACTGTTACCGTCATCGAGCAGTGAAAATTGATGACGTAGCTGTCTAGTTTCACATTTTCCCCGTGGAATTAAAGATACCACAAAAGCAAAACACACTTCTGTTTGATCTACTCCTTCCCGACTTCTGCTTCATTTGTATTTTAGGAAACAAATAATCTTCTTGTGTTATCTTTAACAGTAAGTACAACCCGTATAAGATCGACAGACATTTAACATTAAATATTGTAAAAGGGCAAGCTGCTCCCAAGTTTGACATTCTTGTGTTGAGACTTAGAATCTATGGCTTGTGCTAGTTCCCACACTGGTTAGCAGCTGTAGAAAATGTCACATCTGTAGGGGTTGTGTTTGAAACAGTTAATATATTATCAAAACTGTCCAGTAGAATTTTCTTTATGAGTCAAAGTCCTGCCTGGTCCAGATGGGCCTTGAACTCACTATATAATTAAGTATAGCCTTAAATTCCTGACCCTTCCATCCCCACATCCTCAGCCCTGGGATTACAGGCATCCAGCCTCGTGCTTAGCATAATTTTCTACTTAAACATCACCTTAAACACATCACTCTGTTCAGCGGTACAGTGGTTAGTGCTCTCTGATGCGCACTGCTTTTTATAAGACACCTGACCCCACAGTAGGAGCTTTTTATAAGACACCCAACCCCACAGTAGGAGCTTCTTGTGTGATTCACTGCTCCTGGGAAGGTACCTTAAGAGTTTGGTGAATTATACCCAGGTAGGCTGAAGGCAGATACTAATTAAATCTTGGAAGCACCTTACCATCTAGAATCTGAGAAGTCTCAACATGCTGGGGAGAAATTGAGTGCCTCTGACCATTTGCTTCATAGCCATTAAACCCTTCTCTCTTTTAGATAAAGGCTGACATGGGGACACCTACATTATCTGAAGAAGGGACCTTCACCTTAAACTTAACTATTTCATCATGTTATATTTCTCAATCAATAGAAACCTTAATATACTTACACTCAGGGAGTTATTTTGTGCTTAAACTGTTAAATGTGTTTGCTACACATTCATCCCCACTGAATAGTCCTAAACTTCATTCCAAGAGCCTTTGTGCTTGTTAGAAACTATTGTTCTTTAGGTAAAATTATCTTTTTGATTTATATATTTATTTATTTATTTTGGTTTTTCGAGACAGAGTTTCTCTGTGTAGCCCTGGCTGTCGTGGAACTCACTCGGTAGACCAAGCTGGCCTCAAACTCAGAAATCCGCCTGCCTCTGCCTCCCAAGTGCTGGGATTAAAGGCGTGCGCCACCACCACCCGGCTATCTTTTTGTTTTAAAACTCAATAAATACAGTACTGATAATTATTTACTGAGAGCACATCATTGGTAATTTTTTATTAAGGTCTAAAGAGGAATTGATTCTCACACTGGCACCAGGAAGTAGAATTGTTTCTTTCTGGTACCCTGCACGGAATGGAGAAGGACACACTGTAGCAGCATTCAGAAAGAGTAAATGTCTTAATTAATCAGTAAGTGCTAAGTGAGCCTCGCCAAGGCAGGTCCAGTGTAGCCCGTGTTGGTGGCTCTGTCTCAGTTTCTCCTCTTAAAAAGGCCTACCTATCAGGAAGGCTGAGTCCATAGAGAGTAGAGTGAGTGTCCAGGTTCTCTTCGTAGTGGGCCAGCCTTCCACCTCCCCAGATGATTATAATCTCACTGCCTGAAATCACTGTTTTCCAGGTTCTACGTTCTTGCAATTTCGAAGACTCTCAGAAACACATTTCTACAGTGAGATGAGTCCTTTGAAAACTCTGGACATGATTGTCATAAGTACACCATGATATCAACCTATAGATTTAGCTTCGATTTAATGACCCAGGGTAACAAAAATTTGGTTGGAGGACATATGAGTCTAATTTCTAATGTAAAATTTGGAAAGTGAGATATAAAGACTTATTGATAGGACATACAAATTGTTAAGATAATTTAAGGATGGCTCTTTCTAGAACTGTAAGTGAATTGAACAAGCTCTTGGACTTACAGTTTGAGGGTATGCTCTTGTTTCTACGCTCTTGCACATCGGATATATCTTAGAAAAATGCTTTCCTGTAAGATGTTCTCCATATGCCTAGACTACATCCCACTGAGAGGACCCACTGTGAGCCTGACATGGAACAGACAATACTTTCTAGGATCTACAATAGCATGATTACTTGAACAGCTAAGGTAAGGTAGCTCCACACTTACATACATGAATATTAAGATTGATAATGACACATATACACATACCCAGGCTTATTATTTCCATATAGAGTAACATAAGCCAAAATTCAGTTATTAGGAAAAGATACCCTCCTAAGACAGAATCTAAGGGGTACTGTCTAATTTGGTAGTTATAACATGTATTTAAATGTAAATATAATTTGGGGGGAAGGTGCTTTTTTTTTTGCTTTTTTTTATAATTCTTTTTTTTTAGTGGCTGGCCTCAGCCTCCCAAGTGCTGAAGTGCTAGGATTAAAAAGCAGGTGTCACCACTGCCTGGCAGAGTTTGTTTCTTTTGTCTTTACAATAAGCTTTCCCCTAAACCAATTTCTGTTGTACATTACTAAAACCAGGCTACTTGACCATGCTATTCACATCGTAATTCGTTTCTAATTAGAAGTTGATGAAGTCCTTTCATGCACCACAGTATCATTTGCACGACGTTTTCCAGCTGCATTAAGAAGTTGAATCATCTCACAGAAGATAATGAAAGAGAGGAATTACTCAACCATCTAGAGCAGTAAATATATACAGAGGATGTATATATGTGTATGCGCATGTGTGAACATACCCATGTGTGTTTGTGTGTGTACATGTTTGTATGATTGAAAACTACTATACCATGAAATGCTGCATCGCTGTCTCAGCAACAAGAAGCCCAGTGCCCATCACAAACTTCTGACCTCCACAAAGGGAGCTGTAGAGTCAATCCTTTAAAGGTGCTCTGTTGGTTGGAGCACACTGCTCATGTTTCCTTGTGCAAACAATGTTGCTTGACTAAACCTGCCACCAAGGAAATAGGAAACATGAAACCTGTATGGAGAGCAGCAAACAATTAAGGACAGTAATAAAAACTGTCACAAAGGCCTTCTATCAGGTTTCTGTCTCTAAAGAGGTCTCCAAATGGACAGAACATATAGAGAAGGTAAATATACAGAAGGAGGTATATTTAGGGAACTGGCCTAAAGGTGTTAGTGATAGAGGCTGAAGGGTGCCAAAATGTACTATCAATGAGCTAGGGACCCAGGGTTTTCCATGCAGTGGTAGGTGCCACTGTGAGTCCTGATGTAGGGGAAGCTTCAGATGGGAATGAGAAAAAGTTTTATCCTTTACAACTTTCCTGTTCTGTTAAGGCCATCGGTGGATTCGATGTTACTGCCTGATAGAAAAGGTCCTCGGCTCATTGATTCAAGTGCTAGTGCCTTCCAGACAAGTCCCTGATACATTCAGATATGGCCTCACGCGCAAGTTTGCAGTCTCTATCTCTGTCTCTCTCTCTCTCTCCCCCCCCCTTTCTCCCTCTCTCCCTTTCCCCTCTCCCCACAGCCTCACAAGTACACCGTCATACACATGCACATACACTCATAAACACACATGCACACATACATGTACAAGCACACACACACACATGCACAGGAGCACCTTATAGACACAACCTCATGGGTACCCAAAAGTAGCTTCACTTTAACTCTGTCATATTGTGACATAAAATTAACCACCGGTGTACTCTCTTTGGTGTATGCTATTATAATGCAGCTGCTTTCTAGATAGTATTTTTATCTCTGACTAGAAAAGGAAGTCTCATTTTTAGAACATCTGAGGTATTTGGTTCTCCCACATTATCGGCAACAGACTGCTGTGGTTTAGAGCCTATTACAAGGCTAGGGCCTGCTGTACTGGCTGCCCTCTTGGTATAGCTAAATCTGTCAAATGAATGCACAGAACAAAGATGTGTTTATAACTCTTCCTGTTCTAGTCACACAGTCCCTCACCAGCAGTAAGAAGTCTGCTTCCTTATAACTTGAATGGTTTTCATAAGAGATGTTTCCAGCCACAGGGCCAGAAAAACAGATGCCACTGAGAATCTTCTTGCAATAATTGTTCCCGTAATTATTAAGGCATCTCAGAGAAAGATCTCCTGGTTACTTTATTCTACGTATAAGTAGAGATGAGGTAATTTTTTAGACGAAGCTTGTATTTAGTCAACATGGCACCTAGGAACCACGCCTGTCATACGGGTCTTTTTATTCCTGTATAAGACAGCACACAAAAGCCAAACAGTCTCTTTCAGGTCTCACAGTTCTGACAAAGCCAGGGCTAGTGTGGGAGCTTATCTTCTGCATCCCAGCTTTATGCATGAACCTAGCAAGCAGTCTCTTTTTTATTTCAATAACTAAAACTTCTTACACAGTATTACTATATTTACCAGTCCATCTATCAAAGGCATTATGGGCACTTGTTCATGTAGCCTTAAAATCACCTTCTGAAATAAGTGTGATCACTTGCTATCCTAGGGCTGAAGAGGTAAAGCATAAAAAAATAAATATGACACTTGGGTTATTTTGCTAAACAGTGTCTTTGTCAGAATTTGAAACCAAAACCAACTAAAGTGCCTATTCATACTTCTTATCCTCTGTATTTCTTTCTTGCATCCAAATTTCATGTGCCTTGAAATGGAGAGAGAGAGACAGTAGACCTGAAGTCCCAGAAAAGAAAACTGAATTACTTACAAATCAATGTGTGCATTGGATAATGGCCTACATATTAAAGTGAGAATTAGAAATGAAAACCACTTCATCGTAAAATAAAAATGGACTCTTGTCCCAGTAGCTCTATTACTAATTTTGCTTATCCGATCTAATTTTTGTCTTAAGCGTGCTTATTTTGAATCTAATCCAGTTGAAGCAAGCTTATAATTAAAGTGGCATTTACTACGATGGACGTTTTTCATACTGATTAGATGGAAATGTCTAGAGTAGAGAAAGTCCCTTGGGATCCTGGTACATCTTGATCATGTGGTAGAAATGGGCAGCTGAACTGCCCCTTAGGGAGAAGAGAGCATGAGTCGCAGGCATTTTCAGATGAAGAGCCACAGCAGAAACCAGGGAGCTGAGTTCTCTAAGGGATGTCCGTTGCTGGGAGATTCTGTGTCATAAGCTTTTAATCGGTTGATCATGCAAAGAGACAAAGGAACGGATGCGTGAAAGAGCACATGGCAAGTTTTGATGATTCTCACACAACTTGTGCTAAACTGAAAATGTTAGCATTAAAGCAGTTGACATCAGTTGTGATTTCTAAGCTGTTACAGCCCAGATCATTTTATTTATGTTTAAGAACTACTGGACCCAAAATAGTAAAGTTTAAAAATGATGTTCTAATGATTCGACTACTGGAAGTTCATAAATAATTTCTTACCATTTCCATGAGTAACATTCGCCAGGCTATGTGATTGATGCCCAAATAACCACTACCATACTTAGACATCCTGCCTCAAAAAAAGTATTCTCAATTTCTGTTTTCCTAGCATGGTGCCCAGCATTTGAAATAATAATTCTATGTCTTGCTACTTATAATAATAAAAACATAATGTTCTTGACATTGCTTGGCTGGGCAAGTGGCAGAAGAAACAATCACTTCTTTGTAAAATATACAGGTTCACAGGCATCAGGCAATCTCAACACCAACACCAGACTATGCTTCCGATGAAGCAGTTGGGGGGGGGATCTTTGTTCTAGATTTAAAGAAGATATTTTGTTGGCCATGAAGGCCTAGGGCATGCTATTTGAAAACTAGTTTCCCAGTATATTCACAACACTCTGTGAACTCTGCAAAAACTGTGAAGGATTATGTTTAATTTTTTTTTTAAAAAAAAAGAGTGAATATTCACTTTCATTTATTACTTCAAATTAGAATATCATGTAGGGAATTAAAGGATTTTCTCTAATCCCCATCCCTCTTTTTATTCCAGTCTTGAAGCCTGATTATAAAACTTGGGATTCGGTACCTATGGCGAGTCTAAATATGGATTAAGATATTAAGAACCTCCTGCTTGTAATATACTACTACTGTATATAAAGAATGACCCCAATCATAGACTCTTACAGGTATTTAGAAGAGAATTTAAGACTATGGGAAAGCAGTGATTTTGTCCCACCACAAACAAATCAATCTATGATTTGTGAATTGAGACTTCCCCAGAGAGATTTAGGCAATTAAGAACTGGAAGCCCTTAATTAGAGGGAAAGACTTTCAGCTACAGTGGATGGACAAGTGGATGAGTTCCAGAGGGGTGTTCTGTGCCTTGTAAGAGTCGGGCACTTGAAACAATGTAACTTCTAAAGCAGCGTGGAACAACTTATTACCAAAAACCTTAATCATATCCACAGTTTCCGTGAGTATACTCCTCTTGTACTCTGATCTCAGTGGCTGGTTTCTTTGGCTATGGTTTTGGTGGATTCTTTGAGTAAATGGCCCCCATTTAACCTCAGTGGCACTAAAGAAGGCATATCAGATACAACACCTTCCAGATCTTGCACGGGGCTTTGCCAAAAGGATGGCTTTTATAATCCATCATAAGCAAGGAAAAATGGCGTCTACGGGTCTCTGCCAGAATTCATTCCCACGTGGACTGAGGAGTTTTATGACACATTATCTGTATAGAATGGCCTCTAAATCCCAAATCCTTCCTGTTTTTAAACATGGAGTTTGAACTTTTCCAAACAACTATCCAAATTTTAACCTCCAGTTTAATTTTTTAAATGTAACTGTGAGTTCCTTGATTGCACTATAAGTCTACAGGTACTGAACACAGTATGAACTCAAAGCCCTTTAATCAAGACGGAGTCACTGTGAAACAGGTATAATTTGTGGCTTGGATTTTAGGAAGCAAATAAATAAGAAAAAAAACAGAAACGTTAGACAACAGTAGGTATCTCAATGTGAAGACTTCAAATTAAAGATTACACTTGGGATACTCATAATGTATTTAATTATAAATATAAACCTAAAAGTAAGGTTGAGTGAATGTGTATGGGGGAGTTTGTAGCAAAGCAAAATTTAACATTTTTCCAAAGTAATTCAGAAAATTGAATAATCTAGATCTCATAGGCTAAAAACAAAATTCTCTGTGGTCTACTGGAAGATAAAAGTGAGCTGATATTTTCAGCCTATGTATAGTGTTAACAACCTTTCTCTACCCCCTGGACATTCTCTCCAACAGCTTTCTAAAGTGATCAAGAACTGCTACAGGCTTGCCTAAGTTTATTTCCCCGATACTGTTATTTTATGTGCTACACTGCAGGCATCTTGCCTACTTTCTTGCCTACAGGGAATAATTTTTACCTAAGTGTTAACATTAGTGACTTGAGCATAGTATTTCTTGCATATTTTTATCCCCTATTTTTAAAGGCCATCCATTACCTTGAGGCTGTTTCCTGAACTGGTGTTTTTCATGCTGTTTGCAATAATTTTCAGAAGGCAAAAAATCTTAAAGGCATACAGGGATGCTTCCTTGAAAATGAATTTTCGAAGACATTTGTTTCTTGGAGCTGTTGCCGGGGTTTTAAAATGAGAATGTTCTACCCAGGAAAGCATGCGATGTGTGAATAGGACATATTTACCACTGTGGGTATGTTCAAATTTCCCCCAAATATTTTTGTTTTCTTTTCATTCCTTTTCTTAAATTTCATAAGAAATTATTTATGTACTCGGATTTTTTTATTTATTGTTCCTTGCTGTCAGCGCACATAAATATATGATTTCAGGATGCTTTCTGGTTGGACTCCTGAGAGATTGCAACATCAAACAGGTTTATTTAGGCCTGTGCTAAGCAGAACCGCAGGAAGCTAGCAAAGGCTGTTAGCAGAAGCCAAGAGGAAATCTTTTAAAAACGCGATGAGCTATGTCACACTCACAGAGGACACAAAGAAATTGCATTTTTGCACCTCCTCAGCCTCAGTAGGTAGCAGGATGCTGGGAAGCCAAGAACTTAAGGAGGATCCATGCCTCAGCACAGAGGGAAAGAGACGCCTGGGCTGCCCAGCCTGCATCACTGATGACAGAGTAGGAACGCCGCCCCCAGCCTCAAGCTGTTCCTGCAGCTTGGGAACTCCAAAGCTAGCCGTGGGGAAGAGGGGTGTGTGTGGTGTGTGGTGTGTGTGTGTATGTGTGTGTGTGTGTGTGTGTGTGTGTGTAGATTGAAGGGAGAGGCCCCCCTTTAGTATATGGGTATTGGAGTTATTAGATCCAAAGACAAACTCGGCTGCTATTTTTAAAAGAGAAGAAAGAAAGGAAGGAAGAAGGAAAAGGAAAAAAAAGAAAAAAGAATTGCTGCAGGGTTAGTCCTTCCCCCGATGGCTGTTCTCATTGATTTGCCGCATAGATTGATTGCTTTTGGCATTTGCACCCCTCCTGAACAACGGGGGAAGAAAATCCAGTGTCTGGGCCAAATTCAGGAATGATGAATGAATGTGGAAGACACATTTGGTGTCATGCTGAGTTGCGATGGATAACAGCACTTAAAAGTAGAAACAGCTGGATTTTAGTTTTTAAAATTAGGACTGCGTTATTAATGGGGGAATTGGGATGCTGGGAGTCTGCGAGGCAGATTAAACGCTTATCTGAAATGAATGGGCTTTATGCTCTGTCTTGGGAGGGTGGCAGGCAGGTGGATGCAAGGGGAGGCTCTGGCCCTTACCGAGGACTTTTACTCAACTGAACCATGGTTCTCCGTTGTATCTCGCCACTGCGGCACACAAACTGGAGCAGCATAAAAATGGCTTTTGTATTTATTGTGGGGATTTTGAAAGTGTATTGTCTAATAAATCTTACACTGTCTTCATGAAGATATCAAGGAGATATTCCACACAGACTTTAGGGACAGGAAAAGCTATGTTCTCCAGAGAACTGATGTTATTTCTCCTTTAGCGGCACTGAATCTTGTGACTGGCAGGGTGTTCTGCCTGCTTAGCCCGAGTGAAGCAATTGGTTGAATGTAAAGTTAGACTAAGACCTCCAGGGTATATTGGTGCTTAATTTTGTGGTCTTATTTTTACTTCAAGTTTAGCTTTATGTCTTTTTTATATTTTAATATGTATTTTATTTTTATTTGGATATAGATACTAAATTTGCTTACTTTTAATATGTATTATATATTTAATATGTATTATATTATATATTATATGTACTATAGAAACAGGAAGTATTTTCTTTTGGGGGGGCAGAATCTCAGGATCTTATGTACTCCAAACTAGCCTCAAATTCTATAAGTAGCTGAGAATAACCTTGAACTCTTGATCCTCCTGCCTCATATATTTTATTTTAAGTAATGAATTATTATTTAGAAATGTCCTAACATAGAATAGTAGTTATAAGGCAAAATGTCTTGATTTTAAAGAGATGCACATAGACACACAGATGGAAATTTAATGACATCAGGCTGTGGACTGCTTCTAAATATCTCTTGAACAACAAGAAAGACAGGTGAAAATGGAAAGATTTGGGGAACTGTAAAATCTCAGTGGGTTTTACTTTACTATTTCACTAACTTCTGCATGCCTTAGAGTTTTGATTAGTGACTGCCTCCCTTCTTGACTTCCAAGTCTGAGATAGGAGGACACAAAACTCATTCTTATCTTGACAATTACATTTCCATCAGAAAACATGTTATTTGCTAGTTGCTCATCTATTATTCTGAAAGTGGTTTGGCTATTGGGTGTTTCTCTCCTTTCCTTCTTAGTTGACATGTCAGGTCATAAACTCTAGGGCAGACTGAAAGCAGAGAGTCTGCAGTGGAAGGCTGGGCAAGGGGTGCAGCTGCAAGCAGAGGCGCCCACTGACGCTCTCCACCTCCACTGCCAGTCCACCAGAGTTAGGATTGAGCTCCTCAAACTTGTACATTTTCATGTACACACACATACACACACACAATTATACTTATATAACTATATAATATGTAATTTCATTTTGTAAATTTATATATATATTATATATATTATATATAATTACACTTTTACAAATGCCGTTGATACTGAGTTCATGCGATTAATTTCTGGCTCCATGTGTTTCTAGTTTTGCTTGCCAAGACTTATGATTTGAGCAAGGAACTGGAATTTGAGTGCTAAAAAAAGAGTGAATCGATAAAATTATAGAGTTTGAAAAGTCTGTTGTGGCTACTAAGCTGTCTGCCATGAGAAATGGTTTTAGAGACTATTGTCTGACAACTGGTGGAAACAAAGTAGTAAAATAACATCTGCTCTCTCCCCATTTCTCACTGATTCAGCGGCTGGAGAAGTGTGTGGGCCCTGACCCGTTGTTTATGGTCATGAAGAGCATGGGGAGCCTCATGTCTCCAAGTGATGTCATGAAATGCTCCAGTTTTATTTATTTATTTATTTATTTATTTATTTATTTGATATTTTATTTACATTTCAAATGTTATTCCCTTTCCCCATCCCCCTTCCTCCTTTTTGCTTTTATTCCATTTTAATTACATGCAAGTATTATGGTCAATTTGAGGTTGAGGAACTAGCAATACAAAAGATGCAAATAGTCAAGGAACAAGCAAGGCAATAAACACAAATAGTCAAAGAACAAGCAAGGCAATAAACAAAGTTCCATGATCACTCCCTTGATCACTGTTTCTAAGGGCTTTTCAAGGAGACCAAAATATCTGAGCCTACTTCCCTGTCCTAGTCCAAAGCCATTTTCATGCCTGAAGCCTACTTCCTTGTTCTAGCCTGAGATTTATATTCCTGCCTGAAATTACTTCTTTGTTCTAGCCTAATGTCAGATTCCTGCCTGGCATCCCCCAAAGCTCTCCACATTTCTCCATTTTTCATTTCATAAACAAAACTAAGCCTATCTTAGATCATTCTGACAAGAATGCCTTCCTTACCCATCATGGAATATGCATTATCAAAAGCAGTGCACTTATGTCTTAGGTTGGTAAGGCTCCCTGCAGAATCTTACTTGTCCTTGGCTTGCCATCTTGTTAAATTAATAACTCTGTCTGGGGGTTCATTTTCAGTTTAAAGTCATGTACTTTGGCTGCCAACATGTTGATGTTGATAAAGACAAGCTTTAATACAATGGGCAGAAATAGAACTATTCCCAGGACAAAAAGGGCTAGCATGATCAGGCTATATATGCTATTCTTGAAGCTTGACTAAAATGGAAATACTGACCTGAAGCCATTGATAATTTTATAAGCAGTATCTGCAGCATCAAAGCTCAGCAAAGCAGCATTCTTTAAATTAATAATCTTACTATGCAAAGTTAAAACATCCAGAGAGGTGTTAGAATTATGCCAAGTACCCTGCAAGTGTCTTTAAACATTTTCCTAATTATAATGACTATCATTGTAAAATTTAGAAGTAACACAAATCCATTGGTATTTGGCATGACACACAAGATGGCTCCTTACTCTTAAACTCTGAACCTCCTTCCAATAATTTGAATAGGATAAAAAAGCATCAATCCGATGTTCCAAATGCCTATCTAAATTCTATTGTATACTCAACACATTAAAAACATATTTTTGCTAAATGATTAACAAAAGTAGCTGTCTTAACTTCTTGTGTCAAAGCAATTGCAAAAGCAGTGGTGCTAGCAATTAATGTAATTAAAGCAGGTATACCAGCAATAATCAAGCCCACTACCCTCTTGCTTGTGCTTAAAGCCTAACTCACTTCTTCCAGTACTTGCAAGGTTTTTTCAGAAAAAAAGGTTCTGTAATACTCAGGGCAATAAAACAAAAGCTGTTTTATAGATTCCCATAACAGACATTCCAGGTTTCAACCCACTAACACAATTAGAAAGTGTATAATCAATGCAACTTACAATAAATACTGTAGAAGAAACAAAAGTTATTTTAACTTGATGATTAAAAAAGCCTTAACACATGCACTAACACTTGTTTAAAATCCAGATCCTGTCCCCAACTGTATCTCTTGCTAACATAACATCACAGAGAACTGCAGCTAACTTCCAAATATGTCTCTGCAAATGTCCAGATTCAGTTTTCCAATGAAAACTATTACTCCCAATATTGGATTGATTTCTAGGCCAGTACATGATTGAGTCCAAGTAACTGGTCACATTTAAGAAAAATAAAGAGTCATTATAAATTCTCTTTTTGATTCTCTGTCCCACAAGATCTAAAAACTTGAGACAAGGCAGCTTGTCCCATCTGGGATATAGGAAAGCAAAGGTGGGTCAGGAACGTATGTCCAAAACAGCTTCCCAGTCACCCTTGTCAGGGCACTCAGCAAGCTCAAAGGTCAGCATCATTCTTTGTCCTAGCATCAGCATGTCTTACCAATCTCTCTGGCAGCCATCATGATCCTTCAGCATCCTGCAGAAAAAAACACAAACATGCCCTCTTCCCCATATAAGATACCTAATTGGGATCATGCTATATGCCAGTAAGTGAATCCTTCCTTTTCACCTAGGCATGAGTATGCCTGGAGCAGAGACTAGAGGAGGGATGGTCCAGAGACTACCCGACCTGGAGAACCATCCCATGTGCAGTCACCAAAGGCAGACACTCTTGTGGATGCTAGTAAATGCATACTGACAGGAGCCTGATATATGTCTCCAGAGAGGTCTGCCAGAGCCTGACATATACAGAGGTGGATGCTCACAGCTAACCATTGAACTGATCATGGGGTCCCCAATGGAGCCCCAATGGTTAGAGAGAAGACTTAAGGTGCTGGCAGCCCCATGGAGAGAGGGACAATACCAACCAACCAGAGGTCCCAGGGTCTAAACCGTCAGCCTGGGAACACACATGGAAGGACCCATGGCTCCAGCTGTATATGTAGTTAAGGATAGCCTTGTTGGGCATCAGTAGGAGAAGAGGGTCTTGGTCCCATGAAGGCCAGATGCCCCAATGTGGGGGAATTTGAGGTTGGGGAGGCAAGAATGGGTGGATAGGTGGGGGCACACCCTCATAGAAGTAGGAGGACGGGCGATGGGATAACAGGTTTCTGGGGGGAGGGAATGGGGAAAGGGGATAACATCTGAAATGTAAATGAATAAAATATCCAATAATAATAATAAACAGATAATGGAACTGGCTCAAGCATTTGAGGCTTTCTGTCAACAATTTAATATTACTCACATTACTGGGATTTCTTATAGTCCTCAGAGACAAGGCATTGTGGAAGGGGCACATGGAACTTTAAAACAATATCTTCATATGATAAAAAAGGGGGAGATATATCTGTGAACACCACAAATTTATTTAAATCATGTTCTGTTTATTTTAAGTTTTTAAAAAATTTGGACGCCAAGAAACTTTCTAGCTTTATTCTTCTGGTCCTGGTACTTTACTTCTGCACACCAGGTGGTCAAGAAATATCTACAATAAAATTAAATAAAAAATGAAACAGAATATTGTTCAAATTTTTCTTTAAAGAATTCTAACTATGAACTTTAATTGTGATGTTAATCCTTAGGCTACTGAAAATGCTGGTGTTGTTTTTGGTGTTATCCAAGGCCACCTACTTTCCATTTCCACAGTCCAAATTCAGTGTGTAATGTTGAAGGACACTCTGAAAGAATTGTTCAGACTGCAGTCCGAAGAGTAGTGTATCACTTACAACCAGTGGTATGACTGGAGGCCACTGGCACTGGTGATCCCAGCAGTTTGCATATTACAGTTTTATCAGGTGTCATGGCACTGACACATTGTGTGTGTGTGTGTGTGTGTGTGTGTGTGTGTGTGTGTGTGTGTGTTCAGTACAAAAGTCATTTTGGTACAATAAATTCACCACAAAATATCACACAGCTAAATTAACATAGTCACTCAGATGTTCACCCAGTCTGAGACTCTTTCTATCCCAGTGAACTTCTATCTGGTTCTGAGGCTGTGACACTGCTCTTGCAGATTTTACACTTCCACTGCCAATTACACTGCTATACACTCACACCTCCTCATAAGCCACAAAAGAGTTGGCGATAGAAAAACCTCTTTATATTTCCTTCCATGACACGAGTCCTTCCCCTGTGCAGTGCCCTTTCTCATCATCTTGCATTCTGTTCATGTGTTTGGAGTTTATTTATTTTTCTCAGTATAATGTTGGCTATTTAGAGCCTTTGTGGTTTCATAGGACTTACAGTATTGTTTTTCTATTATGAAAGCCATTTTTACTGACCTGTTTGTTTAAATTTATTATTATTAGTCTGCATGTGTGTGGTGATGCCTGCGGTCTTAAATTCGGAGCCATCACACCAGTCCCAGGCACAGTTATTTTGATAGAAATTGCACTGACTTCTGTACCTCTTTAAGTAGTATGGTCATTTAAACAAAACATTTAAGATTTTAGTTTATTATTTTTAGTTTATATATGTGTGAGAGCCTGAATACACGCATATATACCACATATGTGCACAGGGGGTCCAGAAAGGGGTGCCATGTTCTTTGAAACTAAAGTAACAGATGGTTTGAGCTGGCTGATGCTGCCGGGAACCAATTCTGGGTCCTCTGCAAGAGCAGTAAATGTACAGTACTGCTGAACCATCTCTCTAGCCTTATTTAAAGATATGGAATCTTCTGATCCACAAACACCTCTCATCCTTGTGCTCCTATGTCCTCCATAGTTTCCTTAATCCAGGTTCCATAATTTTGACTGTAGATGTCTTACTGCCTTGCTTATTGCTATTTTTATAGATATTGACAGTCGGACTGTTTTCTTAATTTCTTTTTGAGTAATTTTTACTATTAGTGTAAAAATGCTACCAGTTTTTGGTATGTTGATTTTAGAAGAATCCAAAATTTGGATTCTTCTAAGTGTAGACATTTGTCATCTACCAATGTAGATAATTAATGTCTTCTTTTCCAATTTAGAATCTCCTTATTTTTTTCTTGTAAGACTTCACTATTAAACAGGCATAGTGAAAATGAGCATCCTGACCTTGTTTCTAACTCTGGGAAAAGCTGACATCACATACCATTAAAATATACATCTTTTGTTTTAAATATACAACCTCTATATCTTGAGGTATGTTCTTTGTATGCCTAAACTATAGAGAAATTTTTGTCCTGACAGGAACTCCAATTCACCACATACTTTTTTGGTATTTGTTGATATGATCATATGGTTTGCACTTGATTTCTTTGATATCTCATGTCTCTGCTTGGTTGACTCTAACCCATCCTATATCCCTGGTTAGTTCTCGTCAACTACACAGAAACCTAGACATATCAGGGAATTCGAGAAAATTGGGCATTTTTTTGGTCTCAAGGAATTGGATTTTGAACTTTAAACATCTCAATAAACTAATTATAATCCATTTATTTGTGTCCATTTTATCCTTAAGTTTTGACTCTCTCTATGTTTTCAAAACATGCCTCATGTTTCTGGTTCTGTGCTCATCTGTCTATATTATCAATCCTTTAAATGAAGGGCAAACTCTTCAGGTAGAACATTCTTCATCTAAAAGCATTGCCCTTTTCTTTAATCTTTTTAAAAAATACATCACAGATGTATTTATATTTCTTTATCTTACTTAATTGTTCCTTTCTGCCTTATGTTTCTTTAGAAAATTGGAAAACACTCTTTTCTGTATAAAGCAACTATATCTTAAATGAACCTCAAGAAACTGCATCTGAAACACAGAAAACAATGTATGCAATACCTTAAATATCAAACAGCTATCAATGCAGGCAAAACATGTTAATAGTTCCAACATTCTTAAAAATGTATTAACTATTGCTCAAGATTTAAGTCTGCTAATAATAAACACTTGGGAATTGTACTTAAAAAAAATAACTAATTTCTCATTTGGGTCCAAAAGCCAACCAAATGAAAGATGAAAATCGGGCATTTCTACTTTTTTTATTTAACCTTTTGAGCCATCCATTTATCTTTGTAGTAACATGCTAGTTGTTTAATATCTATTGCTGAAATTATGTTGTCTTTCTTTAAACATATGAAAGCACAGAGATTAGCTGTTTCTGCAGATGCACAGTAAAAGATAAATTACAGTTATACTATAATGAAATACACTAAGATTATCTGTAAACCTCAAGATGGCTTTGCAAGCCTTTAAACCAGTACACAGAAAAGGATTTTTTCCTCTTTAACTCCAAATTTTTAGAGTTGAATATGTTTTTCTTAAAGTAGTTGTAATCATCAAAAATAAACACTTACATCGACACATGTACACACATTCTTATACATAGACATACACACATATATGAAGACATCTTAAAATTAGGCATAGTGCTAAAGCACCTTTAAAAAACTACTTAAGTAAAGTGGACACAGCTTTTCCCTGTCAGTTCTTTCATAGAACCTGAGAGGACAGATAGAGTGATGGATATGGAAACAATCCCTATGGACAGACAGAAAGCAATTAGAATAGAGTACATAGAAGAGAGGCGTACACAGAGAGAAAGAGAGAGAGAGGGAGAGGGAGAGGGAGAGGGAGAGGGAGAGAGAGACAGAGACAGAGACAGAGAGAGACAGAGAGAGACAGGAAAAGAGAAGGGAGGGAAGAGGAAGGAAGAAAGAAAGAGGAAGGGAAGAGAGAGGGAAGGAGGGAAAGAAGGAAGGGAGGAAAGAGAGCAGGGAGAAAGGAAGGAAGGGAAGGAGGAATGGAGAGAGGGGGAAGCTAAAGTAAAAGGTATCAGTCTTCACCCCTTGAAACACAAGATTTTGTAACACAAAAGATCTTACAAATGAACTTTGGTTTGTAGAATTAGGTTCTTGTATTTCCCCATTTAAGACATCATCAAAGTAGCCTTTTATACATGGGAAATTTTAATATAATATAAGTTCTTAAGTTCTGATATAAAGCCTGACATATTATTAGTTTTCTACTATTATGTGGCGTGATCTGTGGATGCCTCCAAGGTGTCTCTGATCTATATGTGTGACAGTTGTTCCTTGTGTTGGAATTTCTTTCCACTGAGGTGTGTGGTATCCTCTCATTGTTTCTGTTTTGAAAGTCCATCTCTCATTTTAGAACTAATATTTTCTTTAACTATTTGAGAAGTTCTGTTTTGAGTGCATGTATTTACAGTTCTAAAATTTTCTTGCTATCTGATCCTTTTATCAGTAAATAATGCAATATGATGTTTCTTCAGACAGTTTATAATGAAAAGTCAATTTTATCTGATAGGATATAGCTATTTCTGCTTAGTTTTGATTTCCACTTGTGGGAATTTTTCTTCTTTTTGGCCTGTAGAATCTTGAAGTATTGTCAAGTTGGTGATGGAGATGCCGTTATAATGAAGTACTGGACAGTTGGCAATCACCCTAGTCTTCTGGATTTTTTCCAACTGGGTTGGGATGGTTTTGTTATAATACAGCTCTTTGGTTACACCAACTCCAGCTGTTTGCCTCTTGTTTTGCCTTTGCCTTTCTCATTCATTTCAACTCCCAGAAAATGGAAAGACAACAGAGGCAAGAGGGCCAGGCTTACCTCGAATGTATATCCAGTTCTTTGCAGTGTTAAGATTTGGTCTCTTGCTATGTATTGTAATGCTAAATACAGGCCTCCAAGGTCTGGTTGTCTCCAGGGATGAGGAGATCTTCATGTACAGTAAATGATGTTATGTAACCTTGCTTCTTTATTTAAAACAACTGGTTGAATAAAGATGCTTACAGCCTGTAGCTGGGCAGAAGAGAGGTAGACAGGGATTCAGTTCCCAGGCTTGGAATCTGAGGCAGAGACCATAAGGGGAAGAGAGGAAAGAGAGAGAAGAAAGAGGAAAGAAGATGCCATGGGGTAGGTGGATCATGAGAGCATGACCATGAGGACTGGCTAGTTGGAGTAGGAGCAGCCCAGACAGAACATGGCAAGTGATATCTCAGGGTTATTGGCAGGGAAGTAGACAAAATAGCAGAAAGTTGATATTAGTTAGTAGCTCTAGTGCTTCATAGCTTGTTATAAATATAAAGATTTTGTGCCTTTATTTGGGAACTAAATGATCTAACATCTGTAGAAACTCCCAATTAATATATATCACAACACTGCATTGTCCTTGGGAATTCGAGGCTCTGACATTTTGGCCCAAATTACACATTTCAACCCCTTGTCCCTTCTTTTTATGTCAGGTTAGTAATGTTAGTGCAAAAAGGATCACCTAGGAAAAACTTGATTTTCTCTCTCATGTAGCTTCTTTATAGACAAGCAAAAATGCTAATTATTTAAGCAAAATATTTTTAATGTGATACTGCAGTATTTTGTATGTGAAGTTGCATGCTTGCACTGCCCATTTCTAGTCCCAGAAGTGAGGTTCTCTGTACTCAAGAGGAAACTAAAAATCTTTGCTAGAAAGCAATTTTAAATTTGCCCCAAATTTGATACAGATGCCTTTCTTTGATGCTCATTTTATTTTAGCACAAAAATATTCATAAGAGTATATAGCTTCTAAAATATTTTAGATCATCTATAAACCTAGAAGACTGAGGCAGGAGGATTATAGAGTTTGAGATCAACCTGGGCAACAGAGTGAAATTCTGTCTCAAGCCAAACAAAAAAAAGTGTAACTTTAGCTGGTCATGGTTGTCCATAGCTTTAGTCTCATCACCTAAGAAATGGAAAACAGGATCATATGTTCAAAGCAGATTCAGATATAGCAAGCTCCAGGCATTCTTGAACTACATGAGTTTCTGTCTCAACAGCAACAAAACGAAAACAAAAGAAAACCCATAAAGAAAAACACAAGCCAGAAAAGGCACAGGAAGAGAATATTAACTGAGTTAACGTATTTGAAATTTATTCTTGAAGTGAACATCTTGAAGTGGCATGACCAAATTGGGTAAGCTCTTTGTTACTGAATACCTGAACTTAATAAATCTTAAAACATTCAAGTGTGTAAAAGACATGAAGAGAAGATGTGAGATGTGTGAATTCTAATTCTTATCTAATTAAAGTTGTCTTGATAGAAATTATGCAAAATATTCCTGGGTTTCCAGCGTGGAAATAAGAACATCGACAGTGTAGACTGTTGTCAGTGGGGCCCACACTACTCATAGAGATAACCAACTAAAGGGCTTGTTACCAAATCAAAGACAATGCAGAATAACATTGTTCAAACTGGGTTCTATAGACATTAATGGGCAAGCAGACATGTCCTTAAAGATCCAGAATGAATAGCTTTAAAGTTTCTCTCACCTATGATGTATTGATTGTCAACTTAACAGGATCTACAATCATCCTGGAAACAAATCTCTGGACATGAATGTGAGGCACTTTCTAGATCAGAGTAATTACAATGGGACGACATGCCCTAACTGTGAGTGATAAAAAGGAGAACAGGAGCTGAGTACCAGCATTCTTCTTTTTCTGGTTTTTGACTTAGTTCAATACTATCAGATGCCTTATGCTCCTGCGAACACGCCTTCTCCACCAAGAAGGACCACAGCTTTCAAACCGTGAGCTAAGTTAAACCCTTCCTTAAGTTGTGTCTTTGTATTACTATTGCCATGATGAAACACTATGACCAAAAACTAAGTTGGAGAGGAAAGGGTTCATTTGGCTTACACTTCCTTATCACTATTCATCATCAGAAGAATTCAGCACAGAAACTCAAGCATGACAGAAACCTGGAGGCAGGAGCTGATGCTCAGGCCATTGAGGGATGTTACTTACAGGCTTACTCCTCATGGCTTGCTTAGCTTGCTTTCTTATAGAACTCAGGACCACAAGCCCAGGAATAACACCACTCACAATGAGCTAGGCCCTCCTTCATCAATAATTAAGAAAATGTCTTACAAGCTTGCCTACGATCAGAACTTATGGAGGCATTTTCTCTCTAGAGGTTTCCTCCTCTTAGATGCCTTTAGCTTGTATCAAGTTGACATTAAACTATCCAGCACAGGTTGTGTTTGTTGGGTATTTCATGTTAACAATGAGGAAAGTAACTACAGATGTTTCATTGGTAATCTCCCACTTTACACAAGAAAACCAAACCTTTACCTTCTTGAATCTAATCTTCATACAATTTCTAATTATAGATAAATCTCTCATCAAACCGAAGGGTCAAATTAACACATAAAATGTTGGCATTGAAGCTGACCAATAAGAAATATTAAAGGTTTAGGTACTTTATGTCACTCAAGTGACAAACCAAAAGAATGACCTTTCATCAAAAGCTTTTTTAAAATTACATAATTAGAATATTCAGCTGTAAAAAGCAGGCTTTAATTTAGCTGTGGTTTTCCCTACAGGCTTATGATTCTCAGTAAAGAGAATGAGCTTGAGGACTGTATTGTTTTTTTACCTACATTGTGTCCTGTGTTTCAGTTTGTGGTTTTAAAGAGAAAGAGATGCAAATTTACAAGAATACTGGCATCGAGCCTTTCCTAAGACATTGTTGCATGACCAAATGCTTTGTGTACCATCCATACACTCACACACACGTCTCCTGCTCACTGTGGCTCATCAGTGAGTGTGTTTTTTCATTCATGAATTTCACATCACTGTGCTCTAATACTGCCTTGAGCATGACTCTCATTAACTCCCCATTGTAAGCCCTTACAATGGTTAAGGGCTTGACCTCTGCCTCTCTGTTGTTACCCCACAACAAAGCACTAGTTTTCAAAAATACATCTACCTATCTATGAGTATCTAACAAAATATACTCAAGATGAAATCTAGGATATAATATCCTAAAATTTAGAAATCATCCTTATTTAATTAGGATTAATTTCTTCCTCTCAGATGTTGATATTTTAGCACTGTCAAATGTGTAATTATAAGCTTAATCATTTTCAAGCATGAAATGAAATTACTAAGCATTCCGTATGTAGCAATTCTTAAGTGTCTATCTGTATAGCCATCTGCCATGGCTTTTCAAGGCCTTTTAAGTCAAGCTTCAATATTGACATTGACATTAAATGGATCTTTGTTTATGGATGTAGGGGAATAATAATTCTTGAAATTTGTAGTTCATAAGTAGTTTTCAAACTAAATTTTGTCCAACCCTAGTGTCACAATTGAGATGCTTTTGTGAGAAAGATGGCAGCTATAATCAACTACCACTTGATTTGTAAGCCTTTTAAAATCTTTTTTCAGTTTGAGAGTTTATTCTCTCTCTCTCTCTCTCTCTCTCTCTCTCTCTCTCTCTCTCTCTCTCTCTCTCTCTCTCTCTCTCTCTCTCTCTCTCTCTCTCTCTCTCTCTCTCTCTCTCTCTCTCTCTCTTTCTCTCATGTGTATACATAAAAACATGTGTCTGCATTCATTTGTGTGTGTGAATGAAGACATGGACTTGCTATAGAGCATACCTCGCCTTCCACATTGCTTAAGACAAGATCTCTTGTTTATTTGTACTCCATATACAGCCATACTATCTAGCCCACAAACTTCTGGGAATTCTCCTTTTTCTGCCTCCCATCTCTCTATGAGAGTGGTGGTATTGCAGTTACATGATATAAAATCCAGCTTTAGGTAGGTTCTGGGCATTCAAACTGAAGTCTTCACACTCGCTCAGGAAGCACTACTGATTGAGCCACTTCCTAGACCCTTTGTTGTTGTTTTGGCTGCTGTTGTTAAGACAGGGTCTTACAATGTAGCTTTCACTGGCTTGGAATTCACTATGAAGAGCAGGCTGGGCTTGAACTTGTGCCCACCTCCTGCCTCTACTAAATGCTGTGAGTACAGACATGTTTCACTGTGCCCAGGACTGAGATCTTTTTCCTTTATTTTTAAGCACATATATACTTGTGGTTATTGCCATTTCCCATTATTCTTTGCTATCCTTCTTCCCCTTCTTCCCACAGTCCTCCAGTAGCTACACCATCTATGCACCATTAGAGAATATGACAGCCCTTCTTCAGCAGCCTGAATGGTTGGCAGTTCCTCAAAAAGAGATGGAGGCTCATGGGTACTTCCGTGGAAAGTCAGGAGGCCAAACGTGTACAGGTATTTCTAGCTGCTGTAGGTTCACAGGTGACATGCAATGTCTTAAACAGATGAGATTCTTCCCCATCCTCAGGTCCTAAATTCTTTCCAATATCTCTTCCGTGACACTCTCTGGGTCTTGATGGGTAGGGTGGGAGCAGAGTCCCACTTAAGACTGAGCCCTTGCCAGTCATTTATGCCCAGCCCTTTGACTGGATATAAGTTTCTGTATTAACTTTCACCCTCTGAGAAAAGGAGATTTTTTTTCTACCCCAGGCTGACAGCTGAAGTAGTAGTCTATGACTATAAACACAAATGCTTAAAGCCAGGTTGGCAGTATGTTCACTTAGGGAAACAAGAGTAACGTGTTCCTCTCTTGAGCATTTTCCCTCCCTAGCCTTTGACCAGGTTTATAGCATTAGGTATACATTTCCCCATGTAGCGAGTCTCAAATCCAATCAAAAGGGATTTATTATCCCCAATATATTCATGCTAATATCACATCAGTGAGTATGTGTGTGATGGGTTAGTATTGTAGCACACATGCTCTACAGCGGGGTGATACCACAGACCAGCTTTCTCACCCATTAGCACACATGTCTACCAGCTGATGAATAAGATATTGAAAATGTATTACACAAAACGGTGAAATTCTATTCAGCTGGTGAAGAAGAAATGAAACCATGAGATCTTTTGGAAGATGCATAGCCCTCCAGGCACTATGGATGTTAGCCAGCAAGGAGGGATTTTCCAGATCACTTCCATTCTTGACTTTTCTAGGTCCTGTAGCCAAATTGTATGGTATCTCCAGCAAGAGAATCTTATCACCTGGTTCTAGTGGACAACCAAGAACAATGGCAAAACCCATGTACTTTGGGGCCTTCTGAAAACTTTCTGGCCAACAACTCTTAGGGAGCTATCTCCTCTGCCTCTAGGTTCTTATTTAAAACCATGTCATTTGGAAGTGTAGCATTTTTTCATCTTTGAATGGTATCTCCTTTCCGAACCTTTTTTTAAAACATAATTTTAAACATAATTTTTCCCAACAAAATTTTTAAAATTATATACTTTGGTTTCTATATGACTTTTAAAATACATATTCAACTTTTAGAAAACCATTTCTCCTCCTCCTTCTCCCCCGTTTCTCCATCTCACTCATATCTAAGACTTGATTATTAGGCCCCCTACTATCTTCAAGCCCTCTGTGTTTTACTATCTCCACTTCACAAGGCTCCCTTCTTGGTGCCTGGCCTCTACAGACCCTCACTCAAGTTTAAATACAGAAATCTAAAAATTCAAAGCTAGAATCTGCATATGAGAGAGAACATATGGTGTTTGTCTTTCTAGGCCTGAGTTGCCTCACTTAGTATAATATTTCCCAGTTCCATCATTTTCCTGAAAAATCTCATACTGTCACTTTTTAACAATGAAATAGAATTCTACTGTACATATGAACCATACTTTCAATATTCATTCATCAGTTTGTGAACAAAGCTGATTCCATTTCCTACTTCTATTGTTTCTAGAACTGCAATGTATGACTGCACAAGTATCACTGTTGCCCTAAAAACATATACATACAAGTAACCTTATATGCATTGAGCAGGTTATATCTATGTATACAGGAATATATAAATATATATGTGTAACAGTAATTAAAGAGAAAGGCCTTGAATTTGAAAGGGTGCAAGGAGAGGTCTTTATTGGAAGGGTTGGAGGAAGGAAAGGGGAAGAGGAAATGATATAATTATATTATAATCTCAAAAGATTGAGAAAAATTCAAAGCTAAAATAAGACTTCCGTATGCTATAGCTGCACCATTCTTAGACATACACTCAAAGGGCTCCAACCTACAACAGAGATCCTGTTCACAGTGACCTGTGAGACTTAAATGCAAGAGTTGTGTTGTAGACCTAGCAGTTGGGATTGGGATCCACAACTCTGAATTTTCACTGGATGTGGCTTTCTGCAATGGTCACCATTTGCTTCAGAGAGAAGCTTCCTCAGTAAGGGTTGAGGATGACACTTATCTGTGGGTACAAGAGCAAATATTTAGAGTGTGGTTAGGGGTTGTGTTGGTTTACTAAAGTGGTTGTTGTGTTTTATAAAAAGAAAGAAAGGCCAAAGATACGTTTGGTGGAGGTACAGTAAAGTGTGGGGATGGTAGTGCCTCTGTGGGCCCATGCTGAGGCATCCCTTCTCCCTCCCCAGGCAACAGCTACAGGAAGGCATAGTATAGAATAGAGTTTACCCAGGGCATGGGGAGGGGAGTTGAGGGGGCAGGAGAGAGAGAGAGAGAGAGAGAGAGAGAGAGAGAGAGAGAGAGAGACAGAGAGACACAGAGACACAGAGACAGAGAGAGACAGAGACAGAGAGAGACAGAGAGAGAGACAGAGAGAAGAGAGAGAGAAGAGAGAGACAGAGAGAGACAGAGAGAGACAGAGAGAGACAGAGAGAGACAGAGACAGAGAAGAGGAGTAGAGGTGGGCCATGAGCACACAGAGAGAGAGGAGGGAAGAATGGGGAGAAAGAGTGTAAGGAGCAGAAGAAAGAGGAGAGAGCAAGAGAGAGAGAGGGAGAGGGAGAGGGAGAGGGAGAGGGAGAGGGAGAGGGAGAGGGAGAAGGAGAGGGAGAGGACAAGCAGCCCCTTTTATAGTGAGTCAGACAGACCTGGCTGTTGCCAAGTAACTGTGGGGCAGAGCTTAGACTAAATGCCAGAAGTGGTTTTAAATTCTCCTCCAAGGTCCATGAATTTACTAGCCTTGGGTGGTAGGCTAGGTTTCCAATACCAGGCATGATTTTCCTTTCGTTAAATTGACCTTAACTCAAATTAAAGGGCTATTGATGACCACCAAGGTATGTGTGCCACTACTGTACCCCTAAAGTTGTTGTGTCAAGCTAGTGGTCATTATGGTCCATTGGCATCATAGCTGCATGGGACTGTTGGCTATGTCCTTCCTCTGGAAGCTTGCATGGTATCTTCTATTACCATGGAAGCTAATCCTCAAGGAGGAAGCTTTCAGGACAATTCCAGCTCAGGAGACTCTGGGTCCCACGTCCAAAATATTTGAGCATGGATACATATCTATTGTAACTGGAATTGTCTCCCTAATTTCTTTCTCAGTGTGTTCATCATTGGTACACAGTAAGGCTATTGATTTTTGGACATTAGTTTTGTATCCTGCCACTTTGTTTAAAATACTCATCAGCTCTAGGAGTTTTCTGGTGGAGTATTTAAGGTTTCTTTTGTATAGATTCATATCATCTACAAATAAGGATATAGAGGAATTTTAATCCAGAAACATGGCTGCTCTGGCAAGGGATCACATCCAAAGATAAGATCTAGCTGGAATGTAGGCATGCCACACACCTTTTTTCCCTCTAGCTGGAATGCAGGCATGCCTTTAGTACACACCTTTAATCCCAAATGATGAGGTCTAATTGAGGGGCAGATAAAAGTAATAAACCAGAGAAAGATTTGACAGAATGAGTCAGAGATAACATAAGCCCCACTCTCATGAGGACAGGAAGGAGAGAGGGCAAATTCAATTCAGTTCAGTTGAGTTCAGTTCAGAATAGTTGAATTCAGAGGCAGTCTTTCCAAGAAGAGCAATAGAGTCAGAAGCTGAAAGAAGTCAATTTGACCTTTGAAGTTCTGGGTTTGTGTGAAGATATTGTGCAAATTTGGTTTTGTCATGGAATATCTTGGTTTCACCATCTATAGTGATTGAGAGTTTTGCTGGGTATAGTAGTCTGGGCTGGCAATTGTGTTCTCTTAGGGTCTATATGATGTCAGTCCAGGTTCTTCTGGCTTTATAGTCTCTGGTGAGAAGTCTGGTGTAATTCTTATAGGTCTGCCTTTATATGTTACTTGACCTTTTTCCCTTACTGCTTTTAGTATTTTTTCTTTGTTTTGTGCATCTGATGTTTTGATTATTATGTGACGGGAGATATATTTATTTTCTGGTCTAGTCTATTTGGTGTTCTGTAGGCTTCTTGTATGTTTATGGGCACCTCATTCTTTAGGTTAGGGAAATTTTCCTCAATAATTTTGTTGAAGATATTTCTGGCCCTTTAAGTTGGGAATCTTCACTCTCATCTATACCTATTATCCTTAGGTTTGGTCTTCTCATTGTGTCCTGGATTTCCTGGATGTTTTGAGTTAGGAGCTTTTTGCATTTTACATTTTCTTTGACTGTTGTGTCAATGTTTTCCATGGTATCTTCTGAGCAAATATGGAGACAAAGTGAGGGACAGAAACTGAAGGAGGGGCCGTCTGGAGACCATTCCACCTGGGTATCCATCCCATGTACAGTCACCAAAGGTAGATGCTGATGTGGATGTCAGGAAGTGCATGCTGATAAGAGCCTGATATAGATGTCTTCTTAGAGGTCTGCAAGAGTCTGACATATTCAGAGGCAGATGCTCACAGCTAGCCATTGAACTGATAGTTCCCAATGGGGGAGTTAGAGTGAAGACTGTTGGAGCTGAAAGGGCTTGCGGCCCCATGAGGAGAGCAACAATACCAACCAACCAGAGCTCCCAGGGTCTAAACAACCAGCCTGGGAACACTTAGGGAGGGATCCATAGCTCCAGCTGTATATGTAAGGGTGGAGGGCCCTGTCTGGCATAGGTGGGAGAAGAGATCCTTGGTCTCATGAAGGCTGGATGCCCCAGTGGGTGGGAATTTGAGGGTGGGGAGGTAGAAGTGGGGGGGTAGGTAGGGGTACATCCGCAGAGAAGTAGGAGGAGGGGTGAGGGGATAGGGGGTTCCTGGTGGGGTAGGGTAAGAGGATAACATGTGAAATGTAAATAAAGTATCCAATAAAAAAAAAGTCAATTTGATTCCATCAACTTGAAGAGGAGTTTGAGCCAGCTGAGTTGAACCAGTTAAAAGCTTCCAGACATAGACAGAGAAATAGATAGATAGAAATGCTCTGACTCAGCCCAACCCATTTAAAGCTTGGATAATGGCTCTCATCTCCTCCCTTCATCTGAGGAAATAAAAGCAACATTTACATAAAGGTATTTTTACTTCTTTCTTATTTGCATCCAATTTATTTATTTATTAATTTATTTGTCTTATTATTCTAACTAAAACTACAAGCAATATATTGAATAGGAGTGGAGTAGTGGGCATCCTTGTCTTGTGCCTGATTTTAGTGGAATTATTTTTCCCATTTATCATGATGTTGCCTATAGGCTTGTTGTATGCAGCTGTTATTAATTGAGACACGTCCCATTTGTCCATGTCTCAGTAAGGCTTCTATCATGAAGGGATACTGAATTTCATCACAGGTTCTTTCTTCACATCTATTGTGATGATGATGTGGTTTCAGCCCTTGAGTTCATTTACAATGTGGATGACATTCATTGATTTACACATGTTGAATCATCTCCGGAATGAACTCAACATGGTTGTGGTGGATGATGTTTTTGATGTATTTTTGAGTTTAATTTACTAATAGTCTATTCTCCTTGATGGGGTTTCACTTTCGTAAATGTTTTTCTCTTTTGTTGTATTTTTATTTGGCTTAGGCATTGATATAACGATAGCTTTGTAAAAGGTTTGGAAGCACTTCTTCCTCTTCCATTTTATGGACTAGATTGAGGGGTTTTAGGTTTGGGTCTTCTTTAAAAGTCAGGTCAAATTCCATAGTGAATTCACCTGGGCCTGGACTTAATTAAGTCTGGAGGGGTTTGTTGTTTGTTGTTTTTACTGTGTCAATCTCATAGTCGATTGTGAATCTTAACATCTTTTTCTTTGGTATAGCGTAGGTATTTCAAAATCCTTTATTTTAGATTTTATTATTAAGGATATAGGGTTTTGAGGTATGACCTTATGGTCCTCTGAATTTCATCTACATGATTTACAATGTCTCCCGTTTTGTCTTTAATCTTATTAATTTGGAATTGAGTTTATGTATGGTTGCACCACATGCATGTAGGTACTGAGGAGGTTACAAGAGGGTATGAGGTCCCCTGGAACTAGAGCTAGATTTACAGGCAGTGGTGAGCAGATGTGGGTGCTGCGTGTCTTTCTGTGTGGCTCTTAGAGCAACCTCTCCTTGAGTTCAGGTCTCTCAGATAACACGGGGTAGTGTCTTCATTTCAGGATCACTACCTTGACCGTGTCTGGAACGATCTCTTTAGTAATAACCTTTTCCCTCCCTTTGGTCTCTACTAGAAGCTGAGAGCCAATCATGCCCACGTGTCCATAGGGATCAGTACAGGCAGGAAGTGGGGCAGAGGAAGATTTTGCAGATAGGAGTTTAGGATCTCATTCACAGAAAATGAAAATAAAATCATTTTTATCACACACATGCTTTTAGCATCCAATTAAACTGGAATTCCAATCACCAAGTGGCCGTGCTCTGACTAAACTCAACTCTGTTTGCTAATTCATATGAACTTCTCTGTCTGAGCCTGGATTGGTTTCAGCAGAAGCGATTCATTTGAAGGAAGACTTCCTGAGGGAGAAGGTGGACACCCGACTCATTTCACATGTGTTTTCCCCATGTGCCTGGAATTGTTAAACATTTGTTAGGTATGAGGCTTAAAGCAATTGTGAGCCATAGGAATCATAACTACAGTTTGAGCCAGAGAAAATGTCTCAAAACCAGGAGTGTATAGACAAAAAGAAACTCTTACTTAGTTTATTCATATTCAGAGGGAAACCATGTATTAATAAAACTTTGAAACATAAAGATAAACTTATTATGATAATATCTGTAAAAGGTGTAAAATGCTGAATTCTATGAGCTTTATAAAACTATGTTAGAGTTATTCATTTCTTTTTTTTAATAATGCTAAGTCAAATTTTATTTAATAATTTTTCAGTGAAATTAAAGGAAACCATGTGCATGTGTCTACAGAGGCCAGAAGGTGTTGGCTGCCCTAGAGCTGGAATTGCAGATGGTTGATGGCCATCTGATTTGAGTGCTGGAAACTGAACCTGGGTTCTCCAGTGCTCTTAACTGCTGAGCCATCTCTCACTCCCTGAAAGAGTCTCACTGTATTTTTTGAGGGATGATGCTGTTGATACTGCCATTGAATCTAGTCTTTGACTGTGTTAGACAAGTTTTCCAGTATTGAGTTAGGTGCCTTGCCCTTTTTTGAACTTTTAAAAATGTTTTCTTACAAAAAAAAAAGAAATAAAATCACCATAGCTAGTGAACTGTCAGTGCGAAGGAAGGATCCAAGCATGGATCTCTCCACAAACAAATGGCAAGTAACAAGCTGGCAAAATGGGGAAAAAATGATTTTAGAAATCTCAAATTTAAGCAAGAGCTTAACCTGGGAAACATTTAGTCAACAAAGAACCACTGGACCTCCATGTATGGTCCAGTAATATCCCACCCTGTGTGTGTATACACCCAAAAGACTGCAAACATGCTCATATAAAATTTCAACTTAAATATTTTAGCAGGATTATTAATAATAAAAATGTGAAAATGGCCTAACTGTCTATCACCCTATGACCACATAAAATTTGGTATATTTATACAACGAAATATTATTCAGCCATTTAAAAGGAATGAAGTACAAATACATTAATACATTACTACAATGTGGATAAACCTTAACAACCCTAGGCCAAGTGAAATAAAATAATCACAAAACGTCTATTGAATGGTTTATTTTTATAAACAGTCCAGAACAGACAAACTCAAAGAGAAAGAAAGAAAATGAATAGTTCCCTGGGAACGAAAGATGGAGAATGACTGCTCATAGACATGGCTTCCTTTGGGACGATGCAAATGCTGTAGGGATAGATGAAGGCAATGCTTGTACAACACATGAATCCCACACCCACCCAATTCTTCACTTAAAAACAGTTTAAATAGTAAGTTTTATATTGTGTGGATTTTGTCTCCATAAAAAATTCCATGGAACACGACAAAAATCTGAATCATTTTCATCTGCAAATTTAATATTTTCAACATTCTTGGTTGATAACCTTTGTTAATATTTAAATTTTTAGGGTAGAAAACATTAAGTGTTACTTTTAAGATATGTGGCAGATTAGGTTGAGTTAAGTGAGATAGCCACCATCTGACTGTTTTTCATGTAGAAAAGAAGCACCACATGGATTGATTTTACAGCTTCACAATTTTAGGTGACTAAAAAATGTGTAGATTTTAGATTCCCTGGGAGCTCTAAGAACAAATAAATATGAAGGTCACTGACATCAAGGATCAGAGAAAGAAGGTGAATTTAGCCTTGATGAGTTGGAGGAAAGTGGTTAGACTTTGAATGGTCTGAGACTTGGAGGCACAGGAAGGGAGCATAGGCAGAGCATCTTGGGATGCAGCACACCAGAGCGTGGACAGCACAGGTGTAAATGCTGTGCTTCCCTGGTCCATGCATTAGCTGCTGTTCCTCTTCCTCCAGGCATGAGCAGAGAAGGTGGTGCTAGATAGTTTTGAGGATTCAATGACCTGGCCTATGGAAAGAGTTTAGGGCAACCTTGTCAATACTTGCTGATCAGTCAACATCTCTAAAATAACAATGTATGGTACCAAGTCTCATCGGTGTGAGCAGTGGGCATTCTTTTCTCACATGCACTCAGATTGGGTAGACTTGCCATGGACTACAGGCTGGGTCCTACTCTCCTCCAAACCTTTCATCTACTTTGAAATAGTTGTTGGCCTCAGCACATACCTGTGTGGCAATAGCAAGAACACGAGAGACATTAATCTTCAAAGAAATGCCACTTTACTGTTGTTTTCGTTTTATTTTGTTTTATGTGTTTCTCTGATTTTTTTATGTTTTCATTGACATTTAAATACTGATTATGCAATCATTTAAGAATTCCTCGATTGTCACTCAAATACATACTTCAGTCAAAAAATACCAGCTCAGAATTATATCAGCAGCAACAGATTCCTGAGCAACAAGGACACATGCATGCACACACATATACACACACGAGAGAGAGAGAGAGAGAGAGAGAGAGAGAGAGAGAGAGAGAGAGAG
>NW_021620921.1:4903736-4966952 GCF_004785775.1 Grammomys surdaster | reverse complement strand
GAGAGAGAGAGAGAGAGAGAGAGAGAGAGAGAGAGAGAGAGAGAGAGAGAGACAGAGACAGAGACAGAGAGAGAGACAGAGAGAATTTCCTTAGATCCTGGTTTCATTTTCACAATGATTTCTCTGGTCTTCTTCTGACGAGCCAGCCAGCTGTGTGTGCTGTCTGGGCAATGTTTGCAGCATCTACTACAGATAAATAACTTGGAACTGCTTGTGTTGGCTGAATGACTTGCTGTGCTCCTGGGCAGGTGAGACACATCCGAGGGAACTCAAGCTCTCCGCCCCTGGTTTGGCCATGTGTCTTATGGTCCAAATCCAGCGAAGCTGTAATCTCACGATTTTCTGTTTCCTGGTAAGAAAGATAAGGAAAATCATCCTTATAGAGAGACAAATGAGAGACTGGTGAATTACTCCTCTGTAGGCAACAACCTAGATCCATAAGCCTTGATAACCATTCACAAGTTTTTTTAGTTGTTGTTGGTTTGGTTTGGTTTGGTTTGGTTTGGTTTGGTTTGGTTTGGTTTGGTTTGGTTTGGTTTTTTCTCCTAGAATAATCCATTCAGCTTGCAAGGCTTTTAGTAACTATTTTTGAATTTATTTTTATTCATGTGTATTTGGCTATATATCTGTGTGAACACTACTTGCGTGCAGTAACCTTAGAGGTTGGAAGAGGACATTAGGTTCCATGGAACTGAAGTTACAGGCAGTTATGAGCCACTTGGTGTAGATGCTGGGACCTGAGCCTGGGTCCTCTGCAAGAGCCCCTTGTGCTTCTAACCATTCCTAACCAAGCTTCTCGGATTCTTCTTTTAAATTACAAAATAAATAAAATTAGCACTCTGTAAAAATTTTACATTTTTTATAGTGTTTGAACTTATCTCATGAAATCAAGTGTTTAGCATGAATATATAGGAATGGTGGAGTGTGCCAGTCAGGCATCAGAAACCCTTTCCCGCCAATGTGCAATGCCCCTTTCAAACACTGGTGGGATGGGATGATTCTTGGTTCTAGAAAGACAATGCTGGTTGACTGTGACTGGATCTGAGTCACAGTTGAGCTGTTGACGGCTGTTTTGTTAATTGTGTTTTACATGTTTTATAAGACGGTTATATTTCCTTAGAATGTGTGAGCGATAATAGCCTAGCCCCAGAGATGGATGAGTGGCTGACTCAGAAAGTACTAGTTACTAAAGTCCACGTAATGGACAGCACCCTTCTGACCTTATGTATGACTTCCCACATTAAGGCTTGTGCTTGTGAATTCAGCTGCCATTCATCATGACACCTTAGAACCACTATGACAAGAGAAAACCATCATGGACAGACCATTTCAAAGTGTGTGGGGAGGGACAAAAAAGTAATAGAAAACTGGTTAAGTTGTGTGATTTCCATTGATACAGGAATCGTTATTTGGAAGAAAATACTCCTGAATTTTTGCAGAGACACTTGGTGTGATTACTCCTCTCTGATGTCTTCCTGTATATACACACACCTCTGTGGTCTTCACAGTGGATCATTATAGTTAACCAAGTGGTGATTAAATTAATTTTTAAAAAATGTGTATGTCTATAAGGTTACAAAATAGATACATACCATTTTTTACATACTATCTTCTTACCATTATTCCTTAAGCAATACGCTTTTTTTGTTTTTTTACAGCAATTCCATTGTGTTCAGCACTGAGTCATATGAGGAGTCAAAGCACAAGGCAGCATGGACCTGTTGATCAGAGGAAGGCCATGGCTGCGCAGACACCACAGGACAACTGCATTACTTTTATAATCTGAACACTTTCAAAACTACCAGGTCCCTCCTTCCCCTCAATTCTTGAAATATACTATGAAAGAAGTAACATTTTATACATTGATATGTTGAAAAATAATAACTCCAGTGTCATGGGCAAGAACCTATGAATAAAGTAACTTGAAAGGTTAATTTCTTTTTGTAAGCAGGGTGTGTACAGAACCCACACCGGGCCATTGACCACATATAGCTATGATAGCATCTGTCTTTTCATACTTGATGGAGGTGGTGATTGTGTCTCACCATTGGTGGAAGCTTGACTTTGCAGCCTGAAGTGATTGGCTAACCAGAGCAAAGGGAAGGAGGAGGATCAGAGAACATGAACCCTTGTTGGGCTATTTGCCTTTGATAGAAAATAGCCCCCCCACACACACACACACCAACAAGCACAAAGGAGGCTTCCTAACTACTTACCCTCATTATCTCCTTCCCTTGACCTCAGTCAATATCATAATGATACAGTAGATACCGGGTTTGGTGACTACCTCAGGAGGGCTCCAGAACAAAAACTTTAATGAAGTTATGTGGATAGTAGCACACTAAACGAGAGAATTTTATTAAGAAAGTGTATGTTTCCAAGTGAAGAGGCCTGCTACTAGAGGATAGCAGTTTCAAGGGCACCATCTTAAATTGTTCCCCATGGGCATTTGGGCTGACTGTGCCTGCACCAGTGGCTGCACTTTAGTGGTCCTTACAGGAAGCCCATGAGCCTTCTTCATCAGGTTTTTTCCATGTGTCAATTTAGTAAGGCTTGGCCCAAGGTCCTCTGGACCTTGCTTTCTGTTCTCCTGCCTCAAAAATTTCTACTATGATTATGACCTCAGAAGCCCATGAGTTCTTGGCACATGCTCTTCACTGGCTGCTACCATGGGGCCCCAGTGGTTAATGTACTCTCTCCGTCTACCTTAAACCAGCCCAGGGATGGCCCTGCTTACCCAGCTCCCCCTCAAGCGGTCTGTCAGTCTGTCGCTGCCAGTGACTCAGCTTTCTCATACTGGTGATAGGGATGACCTCAGGGTTATCTGTACCTTCCCTGGTCTTTCTCAGGCAATTGTCCTCATTCTCCCTTTTAACAGGAATCGCTCGTTTCTGTGGCTGACACAGGCTGTCTATGCCCAGCACTTAGACAACAGCAGCTCAGTCCTAATCTCGTCACTCACACTGGCCTCAGTCTTCGCATCACCCTGTGGAGCATGCGCTCTTCTTGCTGTCTCTATTTTAGAGCAACTTGCTCCCTCCCCAGATCTGAACATGTACAATGAACTGAGATTTCACCCCAGGCAGGGTAAAGCCTAAAATCTCCTGTATAATTTTCACTGGACTCACCCATAGACCAGGTCTATTCTAAAAGCTTCTCTTCCGTCACACAGACCCTGGAAAAACAAAAACCATTAAGTTTTTCGGAAATACAAAGAGTGAACTCTGACAAAGCTGTCTTGTTATTTCTCTCCTACCGGTGGTGTCCCATGGTGAACATTCTCAGCTCAACAACAAATATAAAGTAATAAAATTAAAAAAAAGAAAAAGGACAATTGTTAGTGAACATAGTGGAGGCAAGAGACAGGCTTCCTGACATTTAGCTATTAACCCTAAGAACGATGGCTGGGGTCGTCCCTGCATAGAGACCTCTTTGCCCAGAGGACCTTTTACATTGCCCTCCTTGTAGAACTTCTGCCCCCTCCCCCTCTGCCTCTCCCTTGTCTGTTCCTTCTCACACCCTTTTGCTCCTTCTCCTCTTTCCCTTCCTCCTTATTCTCAAGCTCTCTCATCAGAGAAAGTCTTACTGGGATGGTCAGTATGAACACCATATTTGAAACAGCTGCTCTGCTGGCAGTGGGTGGGGAGCCTGGAGCCTGCCTCCTGTCTCCTGCTTGCTGCATTCCTGCTCTGTGTCTCAGAAATCTGAACAGACCAGTTTGAAGGACCAAGTAGGCGGTGTGTGCATGTGTGGGCATGTGTCCCTGTTTAGAAGTGAGATGGAGAAAAGGTAATTTTATGGTTCATTTTTTAAAAAAAAAATGGAACATGCTCAAAGCTCCTCCCCACTTTCTCTCTAAACTGCTGACTTTTTGTTTTGGGCTCCCTAGAACTGGGGTTGAATTGTAAGCCAACAAACACTTCTAGTGCTTGCTAAGATGCTTTCCTGCTGAGAGTTCAGAGAAGTCACTGCCCCCAAGAAAGCTGCAGCTGACGACTGTCACTGTCGGTTTCCTGAGAGGGATTGCAAACTTGCAGACTTTCATCTCATTACTTGCCTGGACTTCAACAGAAATACTTTTACCTCCCAGTTTGCTTCTTGAAGGAGGCCTGCTGATACCCCATTCTCTTCTGATCTCCACACAGCCACACCTGGAAGCATGCCCTTTTGGCAGCAGTATCTGGATGCGTCTCCTTTCTGTAAATACACCTGGAAGGGTGCCATTTCTGCAGCTATACCTGGGAGTATGGCCTCTCTGCAGCTTCACATAGCAGCATGTTCTGTCTGTATTACATTTGGAAGCATGCCCTTTCCTCAGCTGGACCTGGATGCATGTCATTTCTGCAGCTACACCTAGAAGCATACTCTTTATGCATCACACCCAGAAGCACACCCTTTCTGCAACTACACCTAGAAGCATGCCCTTTCTGAAACAGCCAGAGTTTGTAAAACTCAACAGAGTTGTTTGGTAAAAGCGGTACTCAGCAGAGACCACCAAATGACAAAAGCTACATAAACAGTTGTGGGTGGCTCAAAGTTCTGTGAATTATCTGAAACCCATCATTTTCAGGACGCTGAGACCCTCCTGAAATGAGCACATGGTTATTGTTATCTCAGATGCTTCTCACATTGTGGACTCCTCAATTAAGATACTAATATGTTTCATAAAAGAAAAGATATTAATATGTTTCATAAAAGAATGTTTTATAGGAAATAGACTTTAATTTTAACAACTACATGTAACATTCAGCCAAAAAACAAACAAACAAACAAACAAACAAAAAACAGTTACAAAGATGGAAGAAGAAACTGACCTTGATGGCCATACCAAAATAAGGCACTACATACAGAAAATTGTATTTGCTGTCATTTCTGGTTAACGACTGCAATTCTGAGGGTGGTTCTTGAGGTCATTGTATCTACTTGAAAAACAGTTGGACACAAACGGCTTTGTTGTACTTGGCTTTGTTGTTGGGGACACAGATGAGACAGGCAGCAGCCTGTTGCTCTCTGTTAGAAAAGCTTTGAACTGGCCCTGGAGGGGGTTGGGTGCTTTCTTTCCATTTCAGACATGGGCTGGGTCAGCTGCTGCCCTCACAGAGAGCTTATGCTGAACGTCCTCCAAGGTTTTTTCCAACTACACATTTTTGAAGTATATGGATATAAGTTCATTTGGAGGTCAGGGGGAGGAGAAACTAAAATTAAGAGTTTTATCTGGGGCTTTTGGAATGGAGAAAGTTAGAAGGGCTTGCTTTGCAAGGAAGGGCTGCCAGGCTTTAGATTTGCAAGAGGGACAGAGCACGAGTCCAGGTGGAAATGTATATGTCACAAGTGTGGAAGAGGCTGTGTAGGCACAAGGAAATGAAGGCGGCAGTGAATGCTGTTGAAAGAATGGGAAGTAGACTAGAAAAAGCCTCTGGAAAGTTAGAAATTGAACTGTGTTGGAGGCAAAGGTGAACTGAGCAAGAAGCCTGACAGATACTCGTACACTATCTGATAAACCTGACAGTTGTCTAAGGACACATGGACTTCAGAGCTGCTCAGAAGCACAGGCAGGCAGGCGGGAAAGCTATGCACCGAGTGCTAGTTCCTTCCTGAGAAAGGACTGGGTTTTCCTGACTAAATGCAGAGGAATGGCTGTAGATCCAAGCTGTCTGTGGGATCCAGGGCAGAGCCACCTTCGTGTTTGAGGTTTGTCTCTTGTCTGTATGGAGATGAAAAAGCAGCACAGAAAAATCTGAAAACATGCTCTCCAGGCCAGAGCATGGGCGTCTTGGAGCTTTCATCTTACCACAGAGCTTATGGGGGACTTTTAACATGTGGGACAGATCCTTCGTTAGTGAACAAAGTAATATGGCTGGAAGACCACTAATGAGAAATTGAAAGACTGGAAGCCAGTCAGATGTGGAGCTGTTTCCAAAGGAGTGAAACTGGATGTCTATTTGCAATTTCACCATTATAATCACAACACACACACACACACACACACACACACACACACACACACACACTATTCTATGCATGACTAATAATTCACATGGTCATAGGAAAGCCTGGAGAGGGTGCAGTGTCGGGTCATAGTACACCCTCTGGACTGTGAAGGACTGGTTCCTTATATCACAGACCCCAGATAATCTGATTCCTGGGGACGGAGCTGTGAACAGTGAAGCAGGCAAAAAGGAGCAAGGTTCCCTGAAGGATGTACACATTCTAGGGGGTTTTACCTTTTTATGTTTCAGCATTCGGTATAAATCTGTATTTTTATTCTATTTCTTAAATGTATGCTGTCAAAGCAGAAAAGGAAAAACAAACCAATAAAGCATCCTGAAAGTTGGAACTAGAATGTGGGCCACAAGCATCACCCCATTGTGACCCTCAGAGGCACCTGTGTGGAGGCCCAGGCATGGTTCTGCCACATTCCCCCACTGTAGAGGCCACTTCTCTGGAAAGCCTCCTTCCTAGAGTCGACCTTGTCATGCTTCTCTCCCTCTCTTGTAAAATGTTGCTTCAGGGAATCACAGTGGGAGGAGCCAGGCCAGAGCGCATGGCGTTTCATGGGCACATGTTAAGCACGGTTAAGGAGGACTCTTTGGGGAGGATTATCTTATAAATGCACCACACACATCACACATATACCACACACACACACACACACACACATACCACACATACACAACACACAACACATATACACACACACATACACACACACCACACACATACATGCACATATACCACACACATATACTACACACACATAAATGCACATATACCACACACATACATACACATATACTACATATACACACACACACACATACATATACATATGCATGCACCACACACACTAACATATATACATATGCATATACCACTCATACATATACATATGCGTATATTCACACACACATATGCATGCATACGCATACACCACACACATGCTCACACACATACATACACTCACACACACACACACATACACACACAGAGTTTTTCTATATGATTTTCTTCTCTTTCCTTTCCATTCAGTACTTTTCCTAAGTATTTAAAGGTACAAAACTATCTATGCCCAGAAGACCCTGTTCTTGACACTGCTAACTCACACTGAGTTCAGAGTGGCCAGCCCATCTGATGGACATCAGGTCAGAGTCATTGCTTGTATCTGGACAGATTCCCTCAAGCAGGACTGAGGAAACTTCCTGGACTCAGGTCCCCAGAGGAAGCTGTGGGTGAAGGTAACTTCACCTCCAACTTAAAAAGAATAAGTAAAGTGCAGGCCACCCCAAAGGTCCAAGGCTAAATGTCTAGTTTTCATGGCAGGAGAGAGACTGCCCCATCCTCTGAAAATGGAGAACAGTGAAAACTTCTGGAATCATCTATTGTCAAATAACAAAGCTCCGAAAAGCCTCCTGTTATCCTAAAAGGCATGATTGAGGAGCCATGGTCCAAAGTCCTACAACAGCTCCTATTGAAAGTCCTCGGACAGTTCCTTTGAACTTGCCAGGTGGCTTTGAGCTGTACATGAGGGTAAGTACTTACTTGGTCATCCTGTTCCCCTGAACAAACACTTTGGCAGAGAAGTCATCCTGATAGCAGATGATAACTCATTCCTGGACATTTACCACCTCAAGCTGTAACTCACCTTTAGTCTTCTTTGATTGACCAGTACTACAGTTACTTCAATAATTTCTGTAAGTGTTACCTGTCTTCAGATAAAAAAGAAAAAGAAAAACCTCTTTAGAAAAAGCAGACTGGATCCAGCGTTCGTTTTATGCCTGTATGATCAATACTATTGGGCTTTATTTACAAATAAAATCTTTCTGCATACTTTTGTCTGACCAAATCATACAGTACAAAAAGTAAAAGGCTTTGCATTGGTAAGAGTGGTAATTATTGGTGAAGGGAAACCATTTCAGACATGTTCACAACTCTACACCCTCCCTGACCCTGTTCCTGTGATCTTTGCTTTCAAAGTCATCTGGGCTTTAGTGATTTGCTTTGACTACACTTATCTCAGAATTGAGAAATGAAATAAATGGCATTATTTTAAAATAACATGTTTTTATCTAATATAGTATTCTAATTATGCAGAACTATAATTTGAAATACTTCATATCCCGTCTACATTTTCAAAGGTCACTATCATATTTTATATTTTTTGGCTAGCATTGCTTACACTACTAAGCTAGTGATCGGCTTCACATATTTAATTAAATGTTTAGGTTATTTTTTAACTTATATATGGAGGCATTTTTAACATAAAGTGGGTAATTTTCTAAGTGGAAAAATAATACCCAACCTAACACATCAAATGGTGTGTTCTTTGCTGCATAGACATTTAAAAACCCAAAATTTCTGCCTCAAAATATTTCCAAGCTAAGGAAAATTAGATGCTTTTAAAATGTGAGGAATAAATTTAAGCCATGTGTGGTGGCTCCTACCAGTAACAGGAGACAGCGACAAGCACAGTGCTAGCCTGGAGTGCATAGTGAATTCCAGGCCAGCCTGAGATGCAGAGTGAGAGTCTGTCTCAAAAACAAAGACAAACAAAAAAACAACCACAAAAAGAACAAGTTCCTTTTCTTATTTACTTTAATTTTTGTTTTGCTTGATGTTTCCATCAATCTGCTCTGCTTAACAATGAGTTCATTTTTGCTGAAGTTACAATATGAAGGTTTAGCACATGAACAAACAGAAGAAAAGAAGAAGAAGAAGAAGAAGAAGAAGAAGAAGGAGAAGGAGAAGAAGAAGGAGGGGGGGGAGGGGAGGGGGAGGAGGAGAGGAGAGGAGAAGAAGGAAGAACAACAAGAACACAACAACAACAGCAGCAGGAGCAACATTGGAGAAACTGTATCTCAAAACAGAGAGGTAGAGAATCTATACCATGTGGCCTATAAAATGTTTCTAAAAATTATTTGATGATATAGAAAATATTTGCTGCCTTACATCAAAAAATCATATTCAATATGACATACAATGAATAATAAGAAAAATAAGAATCTGAAAAATTAATATGTGTAAATTTGTATGAAATGTACAGAGAAGCTATTTATACCACATTAACAGTGGTTTTCCTTACGTTAGCTCGATAGGTTTCAAAGTTCATAAGTCACTAATCTTTAGGTTTGAAGGGCCGTTGAGATCACTTGATTCACATGTTCATCAATTCACTAGGTAGTGCGTCCCGTTTATAGACTCTTCCAAATATTTGGGAGACATTTCTTAAATGAAACTTACCTGTCTCTTCTGGTTTTGACTAGTTGCTCCAAGCTTGCCCCTGGGAGACAGGAGAAATCTCTAATTCTTTATACAGTCAGCTCTTCATATCTTTGAATTCTAAAGCTATAAGCTCAACCAAACCCAGACCAAATTTTAAAAAAAATAACCATATTGAACATGTATAGACCTTTGCCACTATTCCCAAAATATTACAGTATGATGCCATTTGCATAGTATAGCATTCACATTGCATTAGCTGCTACAACTAATCTAGAGACGACGACATACGTAGTAGAATGTGTGTAAGTTATATGTAAATACTGTCATGCTGTGTAATGAATTCAAGCAAACAGACATTGTTTAAACTACTTAAAGAAAATGCCTAGTTTTTCTTAAATCTTCGTTTCTTCCTGTGACTCCTAGCTTCTTCTCTCTCTTGACTCCTTCCATGGTCCCATCACACTTTCTGGAGGTCCTGGAGGAGTCTGTATCCCTGTATACCAGCAGTTCTCAAACTGTTGTTTATGACCCTTTGGGGGGTTACATTTCAGACACCCCGCATATCAGATGATTCATAACAGTAGCAAAATTACAGTTATGAAGTAACAGCAAAAATAATTTTATGATTGGGGTCATCGCAACATGAGGAATTGTATTAAAGGGTGGCTGCATTAGGAAGGGTGGGAACCACTGTTTTAAACGGGGTCATGCCGTGCAGACCCTGCCCTAAGCTGGCTCAAATCCCAGGTGACCTCCTTTGGTCTTTATATGGAGGTGGAGGTGGAGCTTGAAATCAAGTAAGACTCCCCTAGAACTTTTACGCAGGAGCCACTGCTTAGGGCGGTCTGGCCCCATCTGAATTCCTTTTACAAATTTTTATACTGAAGCACAAGTACTATAACAGTCTGTGATTCCGCATCTGGCCTTTATATTAGTTCTTACTAAGCCATATCATATTACTTCACCTTATCCCCCAGTCTGCGTCAAACTCATTTTGAACCACAACTCTATTCAGCAACACTACACCGTGTCTCCTGTTTTCTCTTTCTCGTGTTGATCAATAAGGCTTCTGTACATGTACTCGTCCCAGAAAACCATTTCAGAATCAAGAATCAGAAATCGGTCTTTTCTCCCTGATGTCCCAAACCTGTATTTTTACAGAAGACATCATGTGTTTCACTGGATCCTAAAACGCATTCCCATCTCTGTGAGGTAAGCATGAGGGAAGGGGGAGGGAAGAAACTCAAGAAGTCTCTATGCTTGAAGTCTAGTATGTGTCCTAGATAAGTGTATGAAGAAGGCCAAAGGAGGAGACAAAACAGAAACAGAGGGGACCCTTCATTTCCAAAAGAAAGGGGGACTGAGAAGAGGATAGAGTCTCTTGGCATCAGTCAGTGGCTCCATGGAACTGACAAGCTGAAAGTGGAGCGGCAAGAGGCTGGGTTTCCACTTACGGACCCCTGTAAATGTTACCTGTGCATAACGCACTTCCTTTGAATTTGGCTTCCAGAAAAATCCAGGACAATAGACTTTAGCTTCTGGAGAAACTGGGCAGCTAAGTGTTTTGGAGACCATACCTGTTATCATTAAAGTGCTGTATGCAGGTCTCAGGCTCCACACCTACGATCTAAGGAAGTTTAACTGGTGACAGTAGCATTGTCTTCACTTCAGTAGCTTTGACTTGATGAGTTGATGCACTGTTTAAGATTGTTTACAACATGTTATACTTTTTGACAGAAATGATGGCTCATAGAATAGATCGTTCCAGAATGTCAGTCTTGCTCAATTATTCTTCCATTTATCACAGAGTAAACCTGCTTTCCCCACATTCCTCAGAAATCTCTTTATCCATTCCATGTGCTCTAAGCTTCTCCATGTCCCGTGCTATTCAGGGAACATCACTGCAGTCTAACATGATGGCACGGTTCCTGTAGATTTCTATTCTGGAGTTGAGTTCTGTGCTAGTCATTTAAAATGCAGCGGGAATCATGCTTCCTGAGGATACTCAACTTGCAGGATTGGGCTTAAAAGTAAAGACAGGGGTCACCACAGAAGGCTCTGGGTGTTACTGCATCTCCACCACGTCCACTCCTCCTGTGCCTTTGGCCTCATCTCTTCCTGTGGCTCTTACTCTATCTACTTATTCTTTTTCCTGAATTTGCAATAGTTCTGCTTATGCTCGCTCTTCTCTAGCGAAATTTAAAATAACAAAAATAAAACAGAATGAGTTAAGTTACAGTTTAAAAAAAGCAATATCTCCCCCAAACTCATTACTCTATCAAGCTAGCTTGGTCCTCCTATTGATGGCCTCGGCCAGTGGAGTCTGCCCTCATCACCTTTACCCTCCGTTGAATCTCTGTACATTCTCTGTTAATGAAGTTAAGTGTCATTCATTCTGACTTCTCCAATCATTACATCCTTCTCTTTGGAGGGCTACTCTTTTTATCCGACAATTGGATAGTGTGTATTGACCATGTGCCCATCACACACTTGGATAGATGCTGAGACCACAAACATTGAAAGCTTTCAGACCATGTCACCATGGACAAAATCAGCAAGGAAACAAAAAGAAATATTTTTAAAAGGAGTTTGTCAAAAGGAATGTATCAAAATCATGCAGTATGACCAGGGAAGCACACACGGACTGATTTGGTTGGGAGAAGGTGAGTTGGAAACATGGGAGTCTGAAGATGGAGTGCTTAGAAAGGCAGGAGGTGGTCAATTAAAAGTTTAGACAGGGTGATGTGGGTCATTGGAAGACATTGAAAAATTCTGAGCCATTTAGATCGGATTTCCATTTTAGGAAGAACATTCTGGTGGGATAGTGAAGAAGGGAATAGGTTAAGTAGGTACCCAGAAGGTAGATGACCAGAAGGAAGCAAGTAAATAATCCCAGTAAAGGCAAAGATGACGATGTGCCTGGATGACGTAGGTGGTGACAGGTACAAAGAAGGCCCAACAAATTTAAGTAATGTTTAGGAAATAAAAATCTATGAAAAAATAAACCAGGTTTTTAAAAAGGTGGAACTAAGAGTATGAGAAACTCATTCATGAAAATACAACAGAAAGGCTGGCCACAGAAAGGACACAGAAGATCCTGCTTTTCTCCTTCCCTGTGTGACTGGTTCTCATTCTTCCCAGGGATGAAGCTGAGAGGACTTCTCTGTCCCTGCATGATGTCCTAGAATCTCCTGCATTCCGCAGTCACAGAAAGGTCACAAGCTCCAGATCTACAGAAATGACTTGGACTTTGTCTCAAATTCCAGCACCAATTTTCAGCAAGTACCCCAGTATCTCTTCTTGAAGGTAATCTTTATATCTCTAAGTAGGAACCATGGTCCTCTCTGTTCACTTGTTTCTTATTCTTTGTTTCTGCTGGGGAAGAACATTGCTATTCCAGGTTTACATTCTGCATGCTTGCTATTCGAGCTGGATGCTTTGTATGACTCGACCTTGGTATCATCAGCAGCTAGCTATTTACCAAATTATTGAGCAACTAAAATCTGTCCTAAACTGTACTCTAGGGTTAGGATGGTGACTTAAAGTTATTTTTCATAGATGACTTCATTCCAATGAAAAACCGCTAGACATGTTCTATGAGGGAAGCATAACAATGTAAAATAGAAAAGGACCATACCTATTTCAGAGTGCTTGCTTTTCTTACTCAGTTGAGTACTAAGTCAGTCTGTCTCTGTCTCTGTCTCTGTCTCTCTCTGTTTCTGTCTCTGTCTCTGTCTGTCTCAGACAGGATCTTACTGTATAACACAGGCAGAGCTCAAATTCACTACCATCCTACCATAGCCTCTTAATTGTTAGAATACATATGCCCACCAATATTCCTAGCTCCGTTCACTTTGATTTTTTCATATATATGTTTATGGTGGCTCTCTCTCTCTCTCTCTCTCTCTCTCCCTCTCTCTCTCTCTCTCTCCCCCCCCCACGCCGGGTGTGTGTGTGTGTGTGTGTGTGTGTGTGTGTGTGGTGTATATGAGTGTTCTCCTGTGTGTGGATACACAGTTGAGCTTATACATGTGTATGGGCCCAACACTGATATTAGGAATCTTTCTCCAGTACTCCCAGAGCTCTTGGATGTGGCTAGGCTTACTAGCAAGCTTCCTGCAAAGGCTAGGATGCCTGGAGTTTGCTTGGATTCTGAAGATTCAAATTCTGGTCCTCTAGCTTGCCTAGGAAGCACTTAACTGCTGAGCAATCTCTCCATTAATCATTTCTATGTGCTGGGGGATTCTTGTTCTTCTACACACTTCACATGTAGTTTTAATCTGTGCTTATCCTATTGTACTAAGGACAAGTCAGAAGTAATCCTCCACTCTGTGTTCGGTACACTTAATTGAACTTATTTCTGTCTCTTTTACTCAGCTGCCCCACCCTCTAGTGGAATTCATTCTATTCTTCTGCAAAATTGTCATATTACACTTCACTAGTGATTAAGAACATGTGGTATTTGTCTTTCCAAGTCTGGCTTACTTCACTAAACATAATGATATCCAGTTCTATCCGTGTCTGTCTGTGTGACAGCACTTTGTTAATTTTTATGGCTGAATAAAATAGGCCATGTTTTCTTTGTATTTTCATCCTCTGAAGGGCTTCTGCAGTCAGAATTGGTGTGTACAAACCTTTTTGGTAAAGTTATCTTCTTTGAATTTAAAGGAATGTTAGTTTACACAACAGCTCTACCTTCAGATTGGGAGGGGGCACACCTCTGTACTGATCTCCATGATGACCACACTAATTTATTTTCCCACCAGCAGTTGAGTAAGGGTCCCAGTTTCTCTGCATCTTCACTGGTTGTTGTTATTTTTGTCCTTGAGAAGATAGCCATTCTAATAAAAGTAGGGTGACATCTCATTACAGTCTGATTTACATCCCACTGATGATTAGCCAACTGAGCATGACAGGAAACTGAGGACTAGTTATTAAAGATATTGGCTTTCTATACTGCCTCAGCCTCCCAAGCCTGTCCATGTTTATATTACAGTCATAAACCACCAAAGAACAAGAAGAACAAGAAAGAAAGAGGAAGGGGGAGGGGAAGAAAGGAGAAGATGAAGTAGAAAAAAAGGAGGAGGATGAAAAGAAGCAGCATCAGTCTTTATATTATTTGTATTACCATTATATGGCTACATGTCCAACATTAATTAACTAATTATTCAACAAACATCTACTGAGTGCCTATTACATGCCAGACTTATTCTGGATGTTGGTAATTCCAAGAGCAATGAAGTCAGTGGGGGGAAAGAAAAAAAAAGATACTAGCTTATATTCACTGTGTGTTCTTTGTGTCTTTGTAGAAAAGTGGCTAGTACTTCTAGGTAAGATGGTAGATAATGAATGGCTGGCTCCCTCTGTGTGGGACAGTGAAAGGGGAGAATAATTACAAGAAGAGTTTATTTCAAGGAAAGAAATAGAGAGAAGGATTGTTAGAAAGCCATGCAAGAAACTGGAGGCTACCAAAAAAACAGCAAAAGGGGCACAAGCACTCCTAAGGCAAAGAAGAGAAAGCAGGCTTAGCTGTATGCTCTCAGCTGCCAGAGGAAAGCTACTTCTAAATGGTAAGCTGCCAGCATTCCTAGTTACCACTGAGCCCTCAGAGGTCACCTCCAGAAGACCCTGGTTAATTCAGTGGGGCTCAAAACCAAACGAAAATGTCATGAATGAGGGAAAGGAACTTGTAGAGAGGTTCGGGAAGAAAATGAGACTAGGTTGAAGGTTACAGATATCAGAATGGATGTGAAACTATCAAAAAATTGCACCTAAACAATAGGGGGACCCTGAAAGGCAGTTGTGGTCACTATGGAGGATGAACACTAACACTTAAAGCCTATGGATTCACAGCAAGTGGTTGAGCTCAAGCTGGGAAGTTCACAGAGAGATAGGCCTGCTGTCCATAGCTGGTGATCAGGAGGAGATCTCATCCATCGGAACAGCCTGTAATTTGACAGCTCTGAGCCATAGGCCAGAGGAGTCAGCTCTTTCCAAAGCTAAAAAGTTAGCTGGTTCAGGGATGTGATCTGGGAAGTCTCTAAAGTTGATGGAATGGGTACAGTCTACAGAAGGCAGAGTATGTCCAATAGAGGCTCCTGATGCAGAGAGCTCTGGTGGACATCAGATTCTTGCCCAGCATAGACTCAGCCACAGCAAAACCATATGATAGCTCATCTGTCCCCTCCATCCACTCACGTAACTAGCAGTGGCTCCACACCTATTCTTGTAACTAGTGGTCTCAAATTCTCGAAGATCCAGGAGGAACTGCTCCGACACTCAGCTCTTTTCTTTTTCTTCACATGTGGTTACTTTCCCCTATATATTTAGTATATTTTAATGTTATTCTATTAAAATTTTTGTGTTTCATTTGTTACTCTTTCTATATTTATCTATTCCTGCTTACTCATTTTCTTTCCATTTGAAGGAGATATTTTTTCTTTACTTTCTTTTTCTTTCTCTCCATGACTTGTTTCCTCGTTTCCTCCTCTCTCTACAATTAATAGCATTTGGACTTCACCTAGTTTTTTAAAAGTCTTGTTTTAATACTTAAAATCTCCCGTCTTACATTTATCTATTTTTGCCTTTTAATTTTCTAGTTATTGGAAAGTAATTTTGCTCTGTTTTTTTCTCTCTGTTCCTTTTGATTGTTTCCTATTCTGTTGCTTTCTTTTTCAAAGCATTCTTTTCCACTTCCCTTCTTTCTCCATTTATTTAATCTAGCGTCCCCTCTGCTTCTCCTCTCCCCTTGTCTCTTTCCTTTAGCTCACTCATTCACTCCTTTTACACTTGCCTGAAGCAAATTTTAACTTTAGAGCATATTCACCAGTAGTTTTGCCATTTCAGTTTTTATGATTATTAATGTTTTAGTGGTCATAATTGTTCTTGTGTACTTCTGCGTCTTCTGTGGTTTAATGTTGTTACTCTTAAAAGTTTGTTTCTTTTTTGCTTTTGGGATCTGAAGATTGAACTTTCAATAGTAGATTACTTAATAAGAACAATCCCCCCCCCCGCAAAAAAAAAAGCCAAGATTATCTTAGTTGGGGTTACTATTGCTGTGATGAAACACCATGTCCCAAAGCAAGTTGAAGAGAAAGGGGTTTATATGGCTTCCATATCATTGCTCATCATGGAAGGAAGTTGGGACAGGAACTCAAGCAGGGCAGAAACCTGGAAGCAGGAGCTGAAACAGAGACCATGGAAGAGTGCGGCGTATTGGCTTGCACCTACAGCTTCCTCAGCCTGATTTCTTATGGAACTTAGAGCCATCAACCCTAGGTAGCCCCCAAGCCACACTAGGCTCTCTAACAACAATCCATAATTAAGAAAATGCCCTAGAGTCTTGCCCACAGCCTGATCTTATGGAGGCATTTTCTCAACTGAGGCTTCCTCCTCTTCAGTGACTGTAGCTTGTGTCAAGTTGATATAAAACTAGCCAACACAGAGACATTCAAATGTAGATGTGTAAATCACAACACAGAAATGCAAACAAAATGAAAACTCAAGATAACAGTTTTCCAAAAATCATAGCTTTTAAACTACTGAACTCAAAAGATAAGATGCAAGATGAGTATTCAAAGCTTTTCTAATTTAAAAAATAATCAATTATTTAAAGGAAGATACAAAGAAGTAGATGGATTCAATTCAGGATCCAGCAGGGATAATTAGCAACATAGAGAACAAAATCATTAAAATGGATGATAATATTAGCAATATAAATAAAAAATCACTAAGGAAATTGAGATTTTTTTGAGAAAAAAATCATACTCAATAAGTAGAAATATTAGAAATTTTGATGGTTTGAAAGAAAATGGCCCCCGTAGACCCACAGGGAATGTCACTATTAGGAGGTGTGGCTTTGTTGGAAAAAGTATGTGACTAGGAATCCTTGTGGTATCAGAACCTAAGCAAGCTGTCCTTCTGCTCCCTCTGGATCAAGACAGAACTCTCAGCTCCTTCTCCGGCACCATGTATACCTGCCCACCACCATGCTTCCCACCATGACAAAAGTGGATTAAATCTCTGAACTGTAAGCCAGCCCCAACTAAATGTTCTCATTTATAAGTGTTGCAGTGGTCATGGTGTCTCTTCACAGCAATAAAACCCTAAGATAGAAATTAGTCAAAATTTAACAATTAAACAAATCCAACAACAAAATCCAGGGAAGACCATTAAAATCAACCAAATGACCAAGTGGAAGAAATATGACAACAGTATCTAAGAACTCTGGTAAAAAATCAAGAGACCAAACCTAAAGAATCCACAGTATGGAAGAAGAGCAGAGATTAGACACATAAGGAATTTATTTAATAAAATTATAAGAGAAAATTGTCCAATCTAGAGAAAGAAATAGATACACAAATATGAATCATTTAAACCTCTGAAGTACACATGACCAGAGAAGTTATATAGAGACTTCAAAAAGCATAAAGCAAAGTAACAATATTAAAGACTAAAAGGAAAATGCCAACATATCTACAAAGGGAGAAATATCAGGAAAACATCCGATCTCTTACCAGTAAATAATGAAGGAAACAAGGAATTTCACGTTCTGAAAGCAAGGAACTGCCAATGAAGAGTGCTGTATCCAGCAAAATCATCTAAGATTGCTGACAAAATAAGGTAAGATCAAGGCAATCACAAACTAAGACAGTTCATGACCGCCAAGCTAGCATGGCAGAAGACGCTTAGAGAAATGATATACACTGAGAATGAGTAAGAATCTCAATCAGGAAATCATAGGAAAGAAACCTTGTATAACCAAAGTTAAATGAAGAAAGCAAACGAGAAATTCTTTGTGTCCAATGTAACAAATCATCAAAGCCCTGATACATGTTGATATTAATGAGGAAGAAAGTCAAAAGTAAGCATTAATCCAATAAGAAAAAATGACAAGTTATAGAAATAAGTATCTCTCAGTAATAGCTTTAAATGCAAATGGGCTCAATTCACCAATAAAGAGGTACAGACTGACTGACTAGATTTAAAACCTAGAACTAATTGACTATTATTTCTAAGAAACACAGCTCACTGGTAAAGAATCTTACATAGTGAGAGCAAAGGGGTAGAAAGCCATTTATCATGGATAAAATTGGAACTGAAAACCAGAATCATACAGTAAATATGTTACTACAGATTCCAGTGTAATTCAGAGAATCATTAGGGACTATTTTAAAGAATTATACTACACACAACTGGAAAATTTTCAAGAAATGGATAATATGGTGTATTTTGGCCAGTTTTATCAGATTTATCTAGGAAGAGAAGCATCAACTGAGAAAAATATCTCCACAGTCAGGTCTGTAGGGCATTTCTTGATTAATGATTGAGAAGGGAAGGCCCATCCCCCTTGGGGGTGGTGCCATTCCTGGGCAGGTAGTACTGAGTTGTGTAAGAAAATCTGACAGTCATAAGGATCAAGCCAGGAAGCAGCATTCCTTCATGGCTTCTGCTTCAATTCCTCCCTTCTGCTTCCTACCTTGAGTTCCTGCCATGACTTCATTTGATGATGAACTGTGATTTGGAAGTGTAAGTCAAATAAACTCTTTCCTCTCCAAGCTGCTTTTTGACCATGATCTTTAACACAGCAATAGAAAAGTAACTAACACATCCTGGAAACACAACATCTATCCAAATTAAATCAGGGAAATAAAAACAACTTCAAAAATCTATATCAATAAAATTGAAGCACTAATAGAAAGTGTGCCAAAGGAAAAAAAAAAAACTCAGGACCTAGAAAACTATCAAACATTTAGAGAATAGCTAATATCAGTGTTCCTAAGGGAAGGATTATTACCAACCTTGCTTATGAAGTCAACATTATCCTGATTTCAAACCAGGAAAAGGATACAAGGAAAACAAACAAATTAAAAGTACAGACCAAGTTCTCTTGGTTCCCTGATGAACATGCATGCAAAAATTGTTCATAAAATTCTTAAAATCCAGATCTAGGAACACATTATGACTATCATATACCATGACCAAATTTATTTCATTCCAGTGATGCAAAATTGACTCGGTATGTACAAATCAATAAGTATAATTCAGCACATAAGTAGACATATATCCAAGAATCACAAGCATCTCATTTGATGCAGAAAAGGCCCTTGGAAGAGAAGAAACAAACATCAACATAGTGATGCCTTATATGACAAACCTACAATCAGCATTATACCAGTGAAGGTAAAGGGGACTGTAGAATATAATTTAGAATTGTTGCACTTATATTTATGGGTTGTAGGGCTGTTAGTTTTCTCTTTTTACTGTAGTTTCATCTAGTTTGGGCATTAGAGTACAGCTGACTTCTTAAAAGACTTTGAAAGACTTTCATTTTAATTTGTCCAGTAATTAAAAATAATTGGAACTCATTTTTTTAAAACATTTCATAAAATTCATCCGTAAAGCCATCAGATCCAGAACTTCCATAGAACAAAAGACATTTAATTATTGCTTTAAGTTTATTACTCACTGTTAGTTTGTTTATATTTAAATTCTTTACTTATTTTCTATTAGGTTATGTGATTCCAGAAAATTATGTACCCCAAAAACAGATTTTTAGTGTATTATTCATTCATGTCCCTGTAAGTTTTTATATTTCTGTATTATAAGCTACAATGTGTCTTTTTTAATTTTTTATTTTATTTATTTTGGGTATTTTTTTCTTCTCAGTTTAGCTAAAGTTTTGGGGTGTGTGTGTGAGTGTGTGTGTGTGTGTTTAAAAGTACTACTTCTTTGTTACATCATTCGTTCATATTGTTTTCCTTCTAGTTTTAATTTTATTTATTTATACTCTGACTTTTATTACTTTTTCTTCTAGGTTGTGTTGGGTTGATTCTTGCTTTTTAAATTTTTCAAAGTGCATGATTAGGTTGCTTACTTGAGATGTATGTATGTGTATATATATATATATATATATATATATATATATATATATTGATATTGATATAAACGTCCTTGCTGGTACTGCCTTTTCTGTATGCCACTTTTTTGTGTGTGGTATATAGCTATTCATTTCTAGAAAAAGTTTTCTTTTATATTTTTAATGAGGGCCTGCTCATTTTGGTAGCATGACATTCGACTTCCATATATTTTGTTCTTTTCTTTCATTTTCTTTTTATTTGTAGTTTTATTAAGTTTTAGTCTGATAAAGTATATAATATAATTTCAGTTCTTTAAAATGTATAGAGACTTGGTCAATGGCTTAAGATATAATCTGTCCTAAAGCATGTTCTTTTCCTTGAAGAAATTAGTGTCTATTAATTAACCAATTAGTTCCATTTATAGCATAGTATGAGTAATTAATAAATGTCTATTTGTTCCATTTGTAGTACAGTATGGTTCATCTCAGATATGTATTTGATTTTTCTGCCTGGATGTTTGGTCCATTAAGGAAAGTTGTGTTCCTTTTTCTCCCACTATTATTGTATTAGACATAATGTTTGCTGTCCCTTGTTGGACACGGACAACAAACACACACAATTATTTAAGACATACATATTTACAACTATTACATCTTCTTGATAATTTATTTCTTATCAATATATAATGACTTTCTGTCTTTCAATAGTTTTGATTTAAAGTCTGCTTTATCTGACTATAGCTACTCTTCCTTACTTTAAATATTTATTTTCATGATATATTTTTTTGTAACTTTTCACATATGGTTCAGAAGTGCTTTGCCAGTGAGATGTGTTTCTTGTTTGCAGCGAATAGTTGGGTCTTGTGTTTTATTTTGGGGTGTGTGTGTGTGTGTGCGTGTGTGTGTGTGTGTGTGTGTGTGTGTGTGTGTGTGTGTACAGTCTATGTCTTTTGTTTGGTACATCTAATCCATAATTTTTATTCAATATTATTATTGATAAACAAAGCTTCCTCCTTTCTTTCTGTTGACTATATTCTGCTTGTTTTGTGTATTTTTCATTTCATATTTTACTATTTCTATTACATAGTTGTTTTCTGTTGGGCTAAGGTTGGTTCTCTTTTGTATATCTGCTCTATCTACTATGTTTTGTGTAATTCATGTTCTATGATAAGTTATCCTTTCATTTCTAATGTAAGACTCTTTTAAATAATTTTATAAAATTATTTTGTTATTGTGTATATATATGATGTATATATGATATGTATATGAGGACATGTGTGTGTGTGCCATAGTACACATGAAGTTCAGAGGATATCTTATAGAGTTTGGTTTTCTCCTTCTTCTGTATGCTCCTTGAATTAAACTCATGTCATTAGGTTTGCCTTAAGTAATATGAGGCTGAATCGATGGCAATCAATTTCTTTAGTTTATCTTTATCTGAGAAAGACAATTTCACTTTCAATTTTTAAGGATAATTTGTTCTGGGCATAGTATGCTTTTCTTTAACTTGAAGATTGACACTTGTGTGTTAGAGTACACATACATAGAAGACAAAATGTGTGTCAGATATCTTAGAGATGAAATTACAAACATTTGAGGGACACACAGCTTGTTACATGGTCCAGGGATCTAAATTATGGGCATCATGATATACTTAGCGAGTACTCTGAATCAATGAGCAATCTCTTCAACCCCTATGTATACTTTTTGTTTGTTGTTGTGTGTGATTTCCTGTTGTTTTTGCTGTTGTTTTTGTTTCTGCATCAAGAGCTGCTGTATACCTAATAAGCCTTATCTTAACACTTTTTACTGATTTTAAGGGCTTATGATTAAACTTTTGACATTTTAACAGTAACGTGATTTGGTGAATGATTATTTGGGTCTAACTGGAGGCTTTTGAAATGCTTTAATTCACCTCCCCATGTCTAAAGATTTCAGAACGTTCAGATTGTCATTACTTATTGGAATTTTCACATTATAAACAATTATCTGATAAATTATATTTGAAAGTTTTTATAAACTTTACTCGTGTTTCTTATAAATTTTTATTTTAATATTTCCTTGTCATTTTTGCCTTACGAAATCCATTCAACTAGTTGTATTTCTTTAAGAAGAAAAATATAATAGAGAATTTCCATAACAACTAAGGTTCAGAAATTCTTGTTTTTCTAGTTTTTAATGGAAGTTTTCTATTATATTTTTCATCTTAAAGTTTTTATTATTATTTTATTACTTTATGTGTATTTATGTTTTTCCTGCATGTGCATCTGTGCACCATGTGCATGCAAGTACAAGAGAGCATAAGATTCTCCTGGAACTGGAGTTATAAGTAGTTATGGGCCACCACATGGATGCTGGGTATTGAACTTGGACCTTCTTGAAGAACAGCGAATACGCTTAACCGGTAAACCATCTCTCCAGCTCCCTATTATGTTCTTATTTCATTGATTGAAATAGTTTAGTTCCAAGACATCACATTGAATCTTATTTTTTTTCTTTTCTTTCCTTTTTTTTTCTATTTTCTCTTTGGTGAGTTTTTCCATTATCTTAATTTCCTTTTGTTATCTTTCTACATTCTCTTGCATCTCACTTTATTTCCTAGAGCCACTATTTTAAAAAAAATTCAGACATTTTATAGGCTTCCTTCAATTTCCTATTTTTGAAGAGTTACTGTACTCCTGAGGGATGTCTTTAAGCTTCACAAGGTTGATCCTACATCTTGGCATGTGAGATGAGAAAAGGGCTGTCCACAGATCCCTTAGGGCAAGCACAGTTAGTGCACCAGCAACTATAGTTCTGGCAGCACAGGTTATGAAGAAATCAGCATAGGACTTTCAGGATGAATGTGGGAGATGTTGGAATGTTTAACATCATCAGACAGTCCTTGCATCACAGATGATAAACTTTTCTCAGATCCTGCCAGATGAGCACACCTGGTTATGCAGTGTGTGGTACTACAAATATTGAATATAATATGTTTAGACACAAGTACATATTCTATCATGTCCATGGGGATATTAACATTAGTTCCAGGGGTTATAGAGTGGCTAGCTTCTTCCACTGAGGTAGGGATCCAGACAATTCATTCTCCTTGTTTCAGGGAACAAATAAAAGTGGTTCTAAGATGTTGGACACCAACAGCTGAGGTCTCAAGTCCACAGTTTTCTGAGATGTTCCCTAGATTATTCATAAAATGTATTGGTAGGTGGCATTTTGGCTAATAGAAGTAGCATCTATACTTCTTTTGATACAGAATATGGTGAAGCTCTTAGTTTTTGTAGATGTGGTCTTGAAACTGCAGAGCATGGGTAAGACCGATCCATATTTCAGGATGTAGAAGGATCTGGCAATGATGAGTCTTGTGGCATTGGTAGTCACTATCCTTGGCATGAATGATATGGACAGGCTCTTTCCCTAGTTCCAGGGAGAATATGGGGTGGTGTCAAGACTTCTGTACAAGCAGACACAGTCCCTAGGCCATCACTTACGAAGGACAAATTACTTCCATTCCACCAGTAAAATGCAGATGCTGATCAGAGTCAAAGCCACTGAAAAATCTTGAGAGAGTAATTATAGTTTCAATGGCTTGATCTGCGAAGAAGACTTTTACTAGATATTACCTGGTGAACACAGGGCTTAGTGAGGCTCAGAGCCAATCTGAACCCATGTTCCTGGAGTCATGGAGTGAGTCAAAGGCTTTTCTAGTTCTGGATGCATAAGCTTGGTGTGACCGGCATCTTCCAACAACTGGCTCCAGTCTCAAAGCAATGAGTATTGTTAGGTAGGTTCAGAGAGGATTTCATTGAGTTAGTAATACTCAAAATGCTATGAAAGATGCACTGAATATCTGTGTTTGTTTCTGGAGATATGTGCCTGATAATACTGGGAGGTATCACTTTCTGGGAGCTTAGATCATTGGTAGAGGAATCTGAGGCTAAGAAGGTAGACACTGAGCATTCTATGAAGGGTTCAAAGGGCTGACTTGAGGAATTAATATTGAATTCATTAGATAATGTAAATTTATTGCTTTATTGATCTTTGGAATATAATGGAATTTTCATTTGTTTGTTTATAAAATATTGCCTTTTCTTGACATAGACATTGACAATTCAGTAAGAAGTTACTGTACAAGACACATATTTGGTCAATACTTTGTGATATGAAAGTGAGGCAAACCTCTATGAAGGATAATATGGAAGTATTTGTGTCCACAATAGTGTGCTTTTGAGCACTGAAATATTTGGGTCTTCCTTTTATTCTAAATTTGACCAAAAACTGCAGTAAACTAACCTATCAATGTTTTTGTTAATTTAGATGTAAAAAAGGGAAATATCCTTTGTAGTTTATCAAAACTCAATGAGTTATCAGATTCTACAAGGCACAACACATTCAAAGACAATATTTTGTACTGCATCTCTAGACAGTCTTAATGAATTTCTGAATGATAATCCTATAAATTACAGGGTCTCTCAAATACACATTATCTTTTCTAGAATGAGATGATAGGTCCTCAAAATATGGTTTTGTTTTTATCTAAAATAATTTGATTATTCAATTTAAATTTTATATCAAGTTACAAAAGCAAATTTTCATTTGAAGAGTTTTAAAACACAAATACACCCATTGGTGTTACCAAGTGGAGAATTGTGTATACTGTTTGATGACTTATCAACTAACATTCTGGATTAGCTTTTGAATTGCTCTGTTAATGGACAATCTAGTCCAAATACTAGACTTGTAATCTATGCTAACTTCCTTCTGAGTAGATTGAAACCCAGTAAGATTTCAACTTTGGCCAACCTTCCCAGAGAACATGAAGAAAGGTTCCCATGGTTTCAGAGAATCAATAGTGCCCTCTAAAGGAAATTCACGTGACGTACATTCAATATCCAAGTTTAAGTCAGCCACAATGCTGCTTAGTTGTAATTTATGACATGGATTTAAAATTATGAAAGGTATTCAAGGTAACTTATCATGGATATCTAGGAGCTGTCAATACCCATCCTGGATTTCATGGTAGAGCCATTTTATTTATACTTATTTCTGTCCACTGTGAACTATCTCATCTTTGTGGAAAGGTCCCTGAGAGGGGAGGAAAACTGATTTCTAAGTGGAAAATTAGGCATCCTGACTGATGAGCCAGAGGGAACAGCAGGTCTTCATACATCTTGGGAAAATGTGCTTTGTTGAAGAGCAAATGTGTAGAATCAAATGCCGAGAAAGCCCTGCCAGTTTTTGTTCAGGGAAAACTGAACAACTGTGTCCCGGAGAAAATGGTCAGACAGGTTGAATTATAAGGAGGCCAGCACAAGACTGACTAAACTGGGAAAACTGAAAGATACAGTGTTGCAAAACATTTATGAATTTGCACCTCTGTCTAATGTGCTTTATCCTTGTGTTTTCTCCATTTGGCAGGATATACAGAGTTTAACATACTATTAAAACTTGTTTGATTATGTTGTAATAAATAGGAGGTAAAACGTTCCAGGGGAGGTGCCTGAGAGTAGTAATGTTTTAGAAATATATGTCAGTGAAAGCAGGTAAGTCATACGTCAATGAAAGCAGGTAAGTCATACATCAGTGAAAGCAGGTAAGTCATACGTCAATGAAAGCAGGAAGTCATACGTCAATGACCTTGGTTAAGTGTTAGTGCTAGAAATAAATGGCTGCAGCAGTTCGTGTCACAGTGAGATGGAAAAGGATGGGAGTCATTTGTTTCTTCTTTATTAAGCATATAGAACATTGTGAACATTCTCTTTTAAAGATTATATTTGTTTTATGAATATGAGTACACTGTCTCTGTCTTCAGACACACCAGAAGAGGCATCAGATCCCATTACAAATGGTTGTGAACCACCATGTGGTTGCTGGGAATTGAACTCAAGACTTCTGGGAGAACAACCAGTCCTCTTAACCGCTGAACTATTTCTCCAGCCCCACATTGTGAACATTCTTAAAACTTTTCCTTGGAGTTCAAGTCCAGTGTCTTGGAAAATGGCTCAGATCGCATTTGATGCTTAAACATAAGAACCCGAGTTTATATCCCCAAAGTTCATGTAGAGCTGTGAACCTAGTCTACATCTGTAATCCCAAAACTCCTGTATGACATGGGAGATGGAGACACAGGAAAAGTCCTGGAAGCTCACAGCCCAACTAACCTGCATATGCATATGCAGCAATAAAAAAAAAAATACTCTGTCTTAAACAAAGGGAAAGATGACCACAAATACACCATGGCAGGCATGCACCTGCATTTGCTCACACAAACATGCACACACATAGACAGACACATGCACATAGACAAGATATTTAAAAATCATCTAGACTTACTAAGCATAAAAAGAAGACATTGGGTTGGCACCTGGCATACACACCTCTGCTGTGCTCAGCATATTTCCCTGCACACTTCCTTGTGAGGTCAAAGAGCAACTCATAATAGCTGAGTTAAAAAAAAATCTTCACCTGGAGCCCAAATAGGATTATGTAGGAAGATTAATTTTCCAGTTCTCATCTTCTTACCGATTGTAGGAATGTTAAATTACTCAGAGCTATAATAGGTTAAATATTAATGGAAACAAAAAAATCTTGTTCCCCAGATTAGGGAACAATCAAGGTTATAAGGCATCTTTCAGCAGAAGCAGCTGCTGTTGGTAAAGCAAGCTGGTCACTGCATCACCTTAATTAGATGTGACACATTCTGAAGAAATCTGAGAATTAAGGCAAACTGTCATTTTTATCAGCCTCCTCAAAATAAGACCAAAATGAAAAGTCATGTCACCAGAGCAGGAGAGATGAGGGAGCTGCTGATTGTGAAAGGTTCTGATACTCCCACAAACTTGTCAATCACAAAGCCTCCAAGGATGCATCCTGAAAAATCATAAGCTAAGTAAAGGAGACTTTAAATGTCTGTTTAAGTTTTTCTTCCATGTATCCATACAAAAGACAGATCCCAGACAGCACATATTCTTAAATCTCTAGGGTGGCATGTGACACTAACTCCCTCCTGTCATCTTGCCTTTTTAAGTAAGAGGCTACTTGAAGCAGATGCCAAATTTACACCTCTGAGGAGTCTGCCACCACTGTAACCAGTCATGAAACTACTTGGGCAGGGATTGTAATGGGCCTTTGTTCTCCCTGTGAGTAGTGGGACACAGGCATTTTTCCATTAGCATTGGAGTTATTGAGCCTGTACTTAAATGAACATAAATCTCTTCCTGAACCAAAGTCCTGCTCAGGAAAAACGGGTCTTGTTGGACTTTGTGATATATACAGGACTCTAGATGAGTACACAAGCAAATAGCCTGGGTGATAAAGGACCTTGGTATAACCGAGTGTCAGAGAATCCATCTATCTTCCTTGAGTATCTTGTCATCTACAAGACGTGAACCTTCACAGTGGCTCTTGTGCTCCTGTAGACTCTCAGAAGGGACACTACCATCGCAGTTCAGATCTGCCTGTCCTATAACTATGCTCACATAGTACTGCCTGGTCATCAGTGTGTGAGCACACACCTCGCAATGGAGGTATCTTTACAAGGCAGATTGGGAAGTCTCACTAGCATCACTTAGACAGTAGGGATGTGAAGGAAAATGCGAATGACTAGGTCTAGGGACACTTGCTAGCCTGAAGTTCCCAGTCTTTCTATCAGTAATCCTTATGGTTCTTTGGTAATTATGATCCTTTGTCATTGATCAAGAGGGCAGTCTAACAAAATAACAGTGCACATGGCTGAAGACTGAAAGTACTTCCGCTTAGAGTCTTGGGTCTTCCTGGAGATCATCCTGAGATATTCACTATCTCAGTAAAAGATTTGGGCTAGCCAGGAAAGAACCTTCTGATGGCTTTTAGGAATGCTGCAAAGCAGTCGGCACCTTTCAGGTGACCCCTGTCTATGGCTATATCATCCTAAATGTTTTGGTTCTTGTCTAAAATACCTCCAGTAGCATATCCAGAAACACACTGAGAATCATTCTGCTATTTGAGAAAACTGCCCAAGATAACAGGGCTCTGCTACCTGGTCAGGACAGAGGTAGAGGAAAATGGGGTTTGGGTAGTACATTAATCATCTAAAGGAAAGAATATGTACTTACAGAAAACGCCCTGGCAGATCATTCAGTTATTAGGCTATGAATTCATCTAGTTGTCTCTTGTGAACAAAGGAACAATTATTCTCACAAATTATACTTCTACTAGATTTTAGTTTTTAGTGACATGTTGGTGACCAGAACAGGAGAGTTGGAAGTGCTGTGAGATGGGACAAATATAAAAGAGTCAACATGACTTCATCAGCAAAGAACTGCCATACACAGAGAAAGAGCCGAGTTTGGATCCCAGTACCCACATGTAACAAAGCAGGCCAGTGCTGGCCTATAATTCCAGTACAGCAGGGGCAGGAGGATCTTCAGAGCTCCATTGCCACCAATGTAGCCCAACAGTGAGTTTTGGATTCGTCAAGACACCCTGTCAGACAAAATAAAGGTGGAAGCAAACAAGCTGGATGGGTAGGGAGGTGGGAGGATCTGGGAGGAGATGGAGAAGCAGAAACTGATCAGAATGTATCATATAAATTAAAAACAACAAAATTAAATGTGGAGAGTGTTAAATAAAGGAGAGAAATGATTGGCCTGGAAAGGAACAGGGCACAGATTCCTTTCACGTGTGGGGTTTATTGGACTGGAAGAGTCTCAAGGTCTCATCATAGCCCTGAAGTTGGAGAGAGGGGGTCAGACAGAAACAACACAATATATGGAGATGAACACATGATGGGTCCTTGAAAGAAAGGAGTAATTCTCTTTAAAACCTGGAGAGAAGCTCAAGAGTGAGGAAGGAGGGAGGGAGGGAGGGAGGGAGGGAGGGAGGGAGGGAGAGAAACAGCTACGGTGAGGAGGACAGAGAGTAAGTTCAGAGGAGCCTTTGCAGAGAGCAGCCAATTCTCCAAACACAGGAGAGATCTGACTTTGTATAACTAACCTTTTAAGGGTGCCAGGAAGTTTCACATCTGGTCACCTGGTGATTCAGAAAAGTGCATGTGACAAAGCCCATGGAGGAGCCATGCATCATAAATTGAGAGCTGTCAGGTCACTGAATAGACTGCTTCTTAACATTCTTACCACCCCCCATCCCCGCCTGGTGGTGTGGGGAGGGGAGTGAGAGGGACACAGAAAGCATGGCCTGATTCAGGCTGTGAGATCTGACAAAGATGCAGGCCCGCCCGAGTTCTAACAGAGCGTGATAAAGGATGACATCCAACACTGACCTCTGGCCTCCACACACACATGCCACACCAGTATGATGCATACACACAAGCACACATGTATACTACTCACACATGCACGTACACACACACACACACACACACACACACATACACACACACACACACACACACACATACACACACAAAGACAGAGAGAAATAGAGACAGAGAGAATAAGATTCTACTTTGGCACAGAGCATCCCTAGTTAAGAACAGCTCACCAGATCTTCCCATAACCAGAGAGAAACCAAATGATCTTGAGAATCATTTCTAGAGTCTTACCCATATCAGGATCCATCTCTAGGGGTAGAGAAACAACTCAAAGGCAATGAGTTTACTCCTTGTGTGCAAAGCTCACAGGCACAACTAGAAAATAATAGGGCAAAAAAAAAAGTTCATTGCTTTCAGCAAATAAAGAGAGCACTGGAGATAACCCCACAGCAGCGTACCCCTGAACAGAGAAGTGAAAGGGCTGTCACCAGGTACAATCACAGACAGTCCTGTAGGAAGTCCCATCACAACGCACAGACTCCTTCCTCACCATGTTCTTTGAGGCCACACACTTCATGTTCAAAGAATTAGCAGACTTGAATGTCTAGGAAGGTACAGAATTTAGTGCTTTAATGAGCAAAGTTTATTTTTGATCACCTACTAGGAGGAATGTGGGCTGGCCCTTTGAACAGTTCTCCAGAGATCTTTATTAAAACAGAAATAAAATTTCACAACACATTATCCATCATTAGACAACAGCAGTTGCCCCTGAGTGACAGAGTGACAGTTGATGTGATCTTATCTCCTGTTGCTGTTGCTGGCTGTGGGTTGTCACAACTACCCTTATGAAAAGGTTTGAGAAAGGAAAAGGTGATGGCTCCTGAAAGGAGATTTGAACGTCCTGGATTCTGATGGGTGATAAACCCTAGACCCTGGGGAGTGATCTCAGCCTTCATTAGAAGAGTCACCCCACAGACAGAATGTCCATCCAGGAGACCAACAGTATCCTGAGCACAAAAGACTAGACACCTGAGACTGAGGTTTGGACAGAGATTTGTTTTGACCTGGGATTCCAGGGGACAACTTTCTTCCATTTGGAATACTTTTCTTACAGGACCAAAATCTTAGAGAACCCCAAATATAGTTTCTGGCATCGGGCTGAACAAGACCTGTGTTTCACATCTGGAGAGGCAGTGTCTTTCTAATTGAGCCTCAGGGTCCCTGCATTGTAGCTGTGGTGATGTCCCAGGAGTCAGGTGGCCTCCTGAGTTGGGGGGAATGAGGGGGAGGGTTCAGCCCTCCAGTGTCTGGGAACCATTTCTATCAGCTCACTCTGAAGAGTCGCTCAGTTCTGTCTTCACAAGCCCCAGGATCCCTTTATCAATTCCTTCTGGGTAAATCATCGGGAGTGGATCGTGCTTCGTTCACTGAACTCCATCTGGGTCAGTGTATCAAGGCAAGAGGCCTGCTGCGATGAATCCATAGATGCTCTCAATTCCCTCACAAACAGAATCTAAATAAGTTAGGAAGGAGGGAAACATGAATGTAATTGTTCTCCACAACGCTGAGTGACAGGACTGGAGCAGCTCGAGTTTAGGAAGTGATACACGTCTCATAATCCGTGATTGCACAACACAGAGAGAGCCACAGAGGCAGGCAATAAAGAAGTGTGCTTAGTGTTGTTTACCCTACAGTGTGCCAAATTGTTTCAGACTAGCAGTCAGTATTGGACAAATGTCTATTTCATTTTGAGGGAAGAAAGGCTACTGTCACTATAAGTTGCTTAGAAAATGCACACGACATCAAAACAAATTATCAAAATTTTGTCAGAAAGACAATATCAGATAAAATTCTGTAAGCAATAAAACCGATATAGTTCAGCTTTAGTCTAGTTATTAAAATAGTTATGGGAATTAGACAAAAGTCTTAAAAGGAAAGATAAAACACAGTACAAAAATTAACTTAAAAATCTGTAATATTTGGGGCTGGGAGATGGTTCAGTTGGTGAAGTGCTTGGGTTGCAAGCATGAGAAACCAATTCCTAGGACTCCATAAATGACTCAGGCAAGGGAGTACATACTTGACATTCTAGCTCTGGGCAAGTGGAGATAGGAGCAGCCATGCTGTTTCCTGTCCAGCCTCACTGGTGAATTCCACACACAGAGAGATTCTATCTGGAAGGAGGTGGACATTGCTTCTGAAGATGACACCATGGCTTGTCCTCTAGCTCCAAACACTTATACACACACATGTACATGCACCCATATACATGGACACACACCCTATACACAGGTGCACACACACACACGTATCAAATTAATAATTTCCAAATTATGAATGAGGAAAAAATGAAACAATGACAATAAGAAGAAACTATTGGCTATTGTTGAACAAAAGCCAGGAGTGAGAACTCTATGTGTGAAAAGCAAAAACACCTACATTGGATTTTTATATCATCATCATCATCATCATCATCATCATCATTGGGGTTTTGAGACAGGGTTTCTCTAATGAGTGCTATCCCTAGCTGGCCTGGAATTTAGTCTGTAGATCAGGCTGGCCTCAAATTCAGACACCTGTCTGCCTATCTCTGCCTTCTAAGTGCTTGGATTAAAGGTATGTGCCTCCACCACCCAGCCACTGGATTTTGAAAAAACAAAACAAAGCTGTATGTTCTTTATTGGAATCTATCCAACATAAAAATCTTACAAAATGTGTGAATCAAAGGATGCACAAAAATAGAGGAGAAATCCAAACTAGCCAAGAAAGCACTAAAGCAAATGGGGAGATTTTATGTTGGTAAAAATTACAGTCATGTCAAGGAGAGAGGAAGACCCCCTCCATCCGAGAGCTCTTCAATCCAGCCTCCAGAATTGCTGTGTTTGCTCCCCTGGGCAAGCCTTGCCTCAAGATGAATGGACCAGGCAAGCATTAGTGCAGCATCATGGACTGCTCCATTCACCACACTCTTAGAGCCTCCTATCGGAAAAGAACATGGGTTCAGTGTGGAAGCTCCAGTTTGTCGCTAAGTGGCAGAATTAGTGCCTGGGTTAAAGGAAGCCCTGGCTACCCACACTCTTCCAATGACCTGTACAGTTGTATGCTGTGGCTCTGCCTGCAGTACAACTTCCCTAGCATCAGCTTCCAACCACTTCTCCAGCTATTTAGAAATTCTGAGGCAGGGTATTTGCCCAGCCAGGTACTCCACTCATGACTTGTTAAAATGGGGGGACAGTAGAGAGTCTATCTTAACTAGACACAAGATGCTATCTTCTAATCCAGTTTTCCATTCAGTGAAACTCATAGTTCATTCCAGTACGATGTGTAAGTATCTTTCTCAAATGGTTTATGAGCTGAAAAGAAAAAAAGGTATAAGTAACACTCTCCAGACTCCAAAATGAGAGCCCTTAACCTTACTGAAAATATATTAAAGCAATAATATATAAGAAGAACTAGACAAAAACACATTATAAAGGAGAATTGCCAGATGTGGCAGTGTGCACTTTTGATCATGGCAGAGGCAGGTGAACCTCTATGAATTTGAGGTCAGCATGCTTTATGTAGTGAGTATCAGCCAGAGCTACATAGTAAGACCTTATGGGACACTACTGTTTCCTAACTCATAAGGACAAAGAAGAGACCTGAAGATAGAGTATTTGGACAAACAATAATTTAAATGACTATCATGCTGAAATGTGTGCTCTACAAGCAAAACACATGTATTCACAGAAAACCTACAAACTTAGATGGTATGCTAAGCCCTAAAATAGAATCTCTATAAGTTCTTCAAAGTGACCATTCTGATATATACAAACACACACACATACACACACACACACACACACACACCAGTAAAAATAAAATAAATAAAATAAAATAAAATAAAACTTCCAATAGCAGTAAGCTACAAGTTAAAATTAATTGGAAATATCAAATAGCCCTAACTCTCCAAATAGCCAAAGACAGAATTTACAGCAGAGTTTCAGTGGTCATTCTGTGTCTGATGCCTCTTACATGTCATCTCAGTTTCTCCCTCTCACCTGAGTCCAGCCACGCTCTCTGTGGCACGTGCTTCCTTGTAGGCTACACTGTGTGTCTGTGGGCAGCAGCTCACCTGGGCAGTGATCATTCTTGGTGCTCACACATTCTCCATTTATGGGCTGGGGAGATGGTTCGGTGGTTAAAGGCTAGGATCACAACCAAAGACACATCCTTAACTTGTAAGAGTGAGAGGGCTTCACCCAGTCAGGGTGATGTTTGATGGGGAGAATATGTCCCCTGGAGAATATGTCCCCTTCTCATTTCCATGAAACATTTAATACAGTCTTTACAATATCCCTGAATCAGCAGGAACCATTTTACTCCAATGAATCTCAACCCACTAATGCACGTGTGTGTTGGAATTGTCTTTCCCCATTTCATTCTCCATGGCCTCTTCTCCCTACTTTCTGAAAGCCCTTTCCCAATCAACTATCTGCTTGTCCACAAGGTCTCACCTTGAGGTCACTTTCTCTATTTCCAGGAAACATAAATAAAGTCAATATAGTTCAAGAAAGCCAAACCTAACTCAGGAGTCAAATGGCAATGGAGATCCTAGTGTGGGGAGATAAACCTCCTCTAGCAACTGAAAGATGATTGTTCTCCAGAAGGATTGCCTCTGAGCTCTGAATATATTTAGCAGAAGACCAGCAGCAGTGAAGAACACAGCAGGAGAGAATGCAAATGTTATGTCCTCATAGCATAGACATTATTAAATGAATAAAGTTGGGAAGCAAAGAAGGAAATTCTCAGCCTCGTGTATAATAGTTTAAAGTTGAAAGACGTCACTTAAAGTTGATGAACCAAGTGGCAAAAACATGGCAGTGTTCAATAAAATAGAGAGTAAGAAAGGTAATGCCAAGGAAATCTTTTGTGGGTGAACTGAGCACAAGGAAAAGAAGCATGCTAGCTGTTAACATCCTGGTTAGGGGACTATTGTAGACAGTAGCCAACAGAGTAGAGAGAAAGGAGGTTAGACGCTGGAAAACACATCAACCTTTCTTAATATCAAAAGGTACATATATAGGCAAAGAAAAATCTACATAATGGAAAGATAAAAAAAAAAACAACAACTAACTGCTGACACAAGAGTGCATAAAGTAACAGCGTGGAACAAAAATCAACCTTATCTGAATAAATGCCAAGCAACTTAATTTATACATTGAAAGTGCTTTTCAGGCTGGATCACAAAACAAGGCTAAAAATAAATGGGACTCAAATAAAATAAAATAAAAACAGGACCAAGATCTTTATAGGAAAGGTGAAATTCAACCCTCAAAGCATAAATGATCCACAGAAATAAAGACGTTCTTAAAGCTAATGGCCCAATTCACAGCGAAGATGTAATTATAAATCTTTTATGCATTGAATACCACTTCAGCATATTGTATGAAGTTAAAAACTGCAGCAGCTACAATGGAAATAGAGACATCTCTTATTATACAACCCACCCATTAGGCCTGAATGAACAAGGACATAATCATGTTGTTAGACACACACACACACACACACACACACACACACACACACACAAAGTACTTGAAATACAACAACTGGACAACTGCTCTTGATTAAAATTCTTAAATAAAATGAGAAAATATATGTGTTTGTTTAACATAAGGAAAACTAAATCTATCTCAGCCCCAAAGTTAGAGCCACATTTAAAGGAAAAACAGTTAATGAATCCTTATTAAAACTATGCTTGACACAGTTATGGACAACTTCAGCACTGTTTCAAAGCCCTGGGGCAAGAAGCTAATGCATTTACCAAAAGAAGTACAAGTAGTGTCCTAAGGGAATAAGGATTTAAAATTATCATTATCAAGATGTTTATATAGCCCAAAACCTCAAAAATTAATTTTTGCATATATAAGCAGTGGTCATATCAAAGATACTATGAAAGAAAATGGTGTATTTAGTAGCAGTGAAAATTAAAAATGGGCCTGGGAATATAGCTCAGTGGTAGAGCACTCAGTATCAAAAGGCCCTGGGATCCATCCTCAGCAACACAAAAAACAAAAGACGCCTGAGAATAAGTGTACCAAGAGATATACAAACACTATGTAAAAACAATCCAACAAACCCTTCCAACATTAGTGAAGTTTATAGAAGAACTTCACAGGCCATAACCTCAGAAATGCAAGGCAACATTACAGACATATCAATATTGTTTTAATAAAAATACTCCAGGGGATGGAAAGATGGCTAAGCAGTTAAGACCACTGGCTCCTCTTACAGATGAACTAGGTTTCATTGGAAGCATCTGCATCCTGGTAGCTCACAACTCCAGTCTCAGGGGATCTGACATTCTCTTCTGGTCTCCATGGGCATTGCACACATGTGGTGCACAGACATAATATGAAGAAAAAACACCCATATGCGTACTAAATAAATAGATGATTAATAATAGATTATAGATAGATAGATAGATAGATAGATAGATAGATAGATAGATAGATGATAGATAGATGATAGACAGGCAAATGAATGAACGAGTGAATGGATGGATGGGTGAATATTTAATATCCCCAAAGGTTTTTTTTTTTTAAGTTAAACTTTTTTTTAACTAAGTCTGGAATGTAACTTAGTTTAAGTATCTGCTTAGCATTCACAAAGGCCTAGGGTTGATCTCCAGCACTGAGTAGGGAAAAGGCATAAATGTTTGCCAAGCTTGGGGATGCATGCCTGTAATACCAGCACTTGGGAGATGGAGGCATTAGATGCCATGGCCTGGCACAGTTTGAGCTCCATAAAAAGACTTTTGAAAACAAGCACAAACAAAACATCAAAGGTGTTTAAAGCATTAAAGTGTGTGTGTGTGTGTGTGTGTGTGTGTGTGTGTGTGTCTGTAAACATTGAAAAATTTTAGGTGTGTGATGAAGTTAGAGTCTAGTGCCAAGACACATTAAGATAAATTGTTTCCTGTAAGGGCAAGGTAACAATTGGCACACATGAGTAGGCATGAAACAGAACAGAATGGGAATCTAAAATAGATTCTATTGTGTATAATAATTTTGTATGTTATAAGGATGGAATTTCAAAATGCATTGTATCAAATTTTCACATAACAAATTTTATATTTCAAAAGTTGGAATTTCAAATCCAACTCCAATTTTGATTTTTGTTTTGTTTGCTTGTTTATTTTGCTAGGCATTGAACCTAGACCCTAGAGCAGGCCAAACCCTCAAATGGACTTTTAAGAAATAGTCAGAGCCCAGTGGTAGTGGTACATAGCTTTAATTCCAGCAGAGGAGGCAGAGGCAGTTGGATCTCTGAGTTTGAGCTGGTCTACAGAGTGAGTTCCAGGACAGCCAAGGCTACACAGAAAAACCCTGTCTTGAAAAATTAAAAAGAAAAAAGAAAGAAAAAAATTTTAAAAAGGAGAGAAAAGGAAAAGAAAAGGTGTCAGGATAGTTTGGTAGTCATTTAGAAAAAAATTAGTTACTTCTGTAGAAAGTGAAATAGAATTCTTTTGAGTCTAGAATGATTCAGAATAAATTACAGAGAAAACTTTTAAAGATAAATATGATGAAGTAGAAGAAAGATCAAAAGATGAGAATAAATATAGGGATTTATTTTATTTACATTTATTTATATGTTCAGTTTTGGGTTTTTGTTTGTGTTTTGTGTTTTTTTTTATAATGTCTGTGTATGTTGCCATGCATGTATGTCTGTGCATGCAATATGCAATGCCTGTAGGGACAAGAAGAGGGAGTTGAATGCTGTGGAACTGAAGTCACAGCTGGTTGTACGCCCTCCAGTGTGGGTGCTGGTTCTCTATGAGCACAGCACAGCTCTAGCTTCTAATTGGGTGGGTGGGGTTCCCCTAAGTCATATCATAAAGGGGTAGTGTAACATATCTGAAGAGAGAGATCAATAGCCTGATAACAGAAAGGATTTGACCAGGCAGTTGTAAAATAGATGATGCCTAACACCATCTCACTTGGAGTGAGGAAAATACAAGCTTCCTAACGGTATTGAAATGTCTATAAGACGGTCAAAGCGGGCTAGTGATTGTGCAAATGATACAATTCTGGACGGCAATATCATATTGACTGCTAACCAGTGATGTCCCACTTCTGGGAATCTGACCCACAAAGTGTAGCCATGGGACGTTGATGCATGTGGGAAGCATTATCCATGATAGCAGCACAAATGCCCGTCAAGAGCAGACTGGCAACTAGCTCTAGTGTGTTTATATACATGCAATACCATGACACTTTATTTATTTATTTTTGATGAAGATGCTGTCTATGTAATGATAGGAAAAGTTCATTGGGTTGGCCTCCTGGGGCTACCTCAGCAAACTGCTGTAACTGAGGTGGCTTTGAAAAATAGAAATGTAGCCTGAAATATGAATAAATACTTTGTGCACTTGAATGGCTAAGGAAAAGGTGGTTAATGTTTTTTATTATTATTAATCATTCCATTAAATTACATCTAAAATGATACCCTCCTTCCTGGTTACCCCTCCACAAACCCTCCATCCCATCCCCCTCTCCCCTTTTCCCCTTCCCTCTATGAGAGTGCTCCTCTACCCACATACTCCCATTCCTGCCTCATCACTCCAGCATCTCCCTATGCTGGGGCATCAAGCCTCTACAGGACCAAGGGCCTCCCCTCCCATTGATGTCAGGCAAGGCCATCCTCTGCTACATATGTATCTTAGCCATTCAAGTGCATAAACTATTTACTCATATTGCAGTGTCCATTATATTATTATAAATATATGCATCTTGCTTCTATCCTGGATTATTCTTTCTTTGAGTTCATTGCTCCACATTGCTTTCCAACATATGCTGCTAAATCAGATGCTATATAGGGGCTGTTCCCTCCCCTCATCTTCAGTCCAGAAATTTGAATATTGCTTCCGCCAGTTTACAAAGCTGAGCACTGAGATACACATGTAGACAGATACACATGTGAGACGCTCAGTTTGTGTTTGCAGACAGAATGAGTCCAATATTTATAGGTGAGTGTTAAAGACTCTGGGATGAAATGCCTGTAGGCTTAAGCCCTGGCTCTACTTCTCATTAACAGCAGAATGAAAAGTGTGTTCTTTAAATACTTTTAAGTATTTAAAGTCCTAGTGTCCTTGTCCTTAAAATTTTGACACCTGGGTGGTTCATTTCAAATGTAGAGACAAAGTATGTACTCATCAACTCCATGTCTCTGATTATCAGATGATTTTGCTCTTAAGGCTTTTCTTAGATAATTTATAGCACAAACTCTGTCAAATTCTATTCAATACAAAACTCCTAAATTCACTGTGAAATCCACATAAAAATGTCTTGGCTTTAAAAGGTTCTGTATAAGGGTGAGTTGAAAGGGCACAATATAACTGGATAAAATTATTTATGAAGCTCATCAATATGTATAACTGCTCTATTTTCAAAAAAAAGTTTTCAAATGGTGCTGGAGAGATGGTAAATCAGATTAGGGGCTGCGGAGAAGAGCAAGAAAGTACTGTGAGTCTTTCCATGTTACCCTACGTTCTGAACCACAGACTGTGCTGGTCCGTAGATTTCTGTAAAAGGGTGAACTAGTGAGATCTGTGGTGTTGACATGGGAAAAGGAGGATCTCTGGAGCAAGACACAGCCAGGAGACAAAAGGCAGAACAGTTCTTCAAATTGGTCGGTAGGAGGAGAGGTTTACTTCATCTCATTTCCCTGTTTCCCAATGCCTGGTGTCTGCCGCAGCTATGGGAAACAACTCCAAATGTCTTCAACACCACTTGGAAAATTTAACAGAGTCAAATGATTAGTGATCAAGCTTTTCAGGGTAAAAGAATGGCTTTTCTTCCCCCAAATCTTCAAAAATCAAACACCTCTCCTATTAATAGGCAGGAAGATAGAAGGGCCCTGTGACTTCATTAACTGTATAATTCAGGTGGTTTTAAAACTTTGAGTACCAATGAGGAATTATTTTTTATTTAACTTTTTATCCATTTTTTAATTTCACATCATGTACCCCAATTCCACTCATCTCCCTGTATCCTTACATGCCCTCTGCCCTTGCACAACCCCCGCCTCCAAAGGAAAAAAGTATCACTGTGGAAGCTGTATTATGTCACAGTATGTGCCATAGTATATATACCTTTTGTCCATACTTCTTTGCTTGCAAAATTTTATTGCAATGACTCATTGGTCTAGTTTGAGGTCTCTGGCTTCTGCTACACTATCAATACTGGAACCTCACTGAGATTCTTGTATATCTTGTTGTTGCCTTGTGTCATGGAGACAGGTCTCCCTTTCGCATGCCCCTGAGCCAGCTGACCTGCACCCATGACAGTATGGCTAGCTCTACTGTGGTGCCTAGACAAGGGGCAGGTCCCAATCTCCTGAGTGTTCCAGCTGATGAGAGACAGAGACAGCTCTCCTGCTTGCCATAGGTGATGAGGAGCAAGGGGGTGGGGTGAGGAGGACAGCTCTCCCTCACCTACGACACCACACAGCAGACAAGTTATGGGGTCAGCTCTCACACGTTTACCCACTCAGTGTCAGCACGTACCCTCGCCACCAGGGTCAGTTCTACTGTGCTGCTCAAGTGAGGTGTAGGACCTGCTCTCCCGAGTACTGCAGCTGCTGAGGGGTAGGGTCAGCTCTTCTGCTTTCAGGAGAAATTATTTTTAAGGAAACCATTTTAAAGGTACAAGGTAATGGACACAACCATTTCAGTGTTATTACAACCCTGTTTCAACTCATGTGTTTTGTACAGTACAGTTTTGACAGTGTTGCAGAAGCCAGAGACCTTGAGCTAGACCAATGAGTCATTGCAATAATCTTGTGCAGATTCCTAACTATAGATGCCAAGTGTGTATAATAAAGCCCCAAATCAACATCTCTGCTGTAGACTTGCCTTCTGTTTGCTGCCTGCATATGCCTGTATGTTCAATAACTCAGTACATCTAAGAAAAAGCTGTAAGCCAGGTATAGTGGGACATGCTTATATGTCACCACACAGAGCATCAGGGGAGGAGGGTCAAGAGCCCAAGGACAGCCTCAGCTATGAAAAAGTTCTTGAATTAAACATAACAAAATAGACCCCCCCCAAAAAAAAGGTGGATTAAAATGAAACTACTCGTCAGTTCCTCTTTAATCTGCTCCTCTAACAATCCTTATGGCTGCTCCTGCCACTGTTACTGAAAGCTTCTTCTCTCTCCCTCCCCCTCATCCGATTGATTACCGAGAGCTGTCAATGCTGTTTCATAAATAACTCTACTATTCATTTATGTAGCGGATTCCCACTGACTCTTTCATTACGTCTTATCTGCGATTCCTGAGTTGTGCAATCCATCTTCTGCATTAATATGGAACTGATGGTTGCAAAATGAAAATCGATGTCACAGCGACATTTAAAATTCCTCTTATGGTTCCTAGCACTTATGTTATATACAATAGAGGCCCTGAAAGCACTTGCTAAATGAAGACAACAAATTAACAAGTGCATCATAGACAGGTAATAGACACAGTTACTGACATTTTCATATTTATTAGCCATAAAATAATTGTTAGAACGCCACCCAAATAAAGCTATTTGCCAGTCCTTAACCTTAAAAACAACTGTCCATATGGAGTCAATTACTATGGATGGATGGATTTCTATTTTTCTTTGTAAGCTTCTTGGTTTTATTTTACTAAATCAACCAGGGACCATGATTGCAATTTGTATGAAATTTTGGAATCAAATACACCAGTAAATAATAACAATCATAATAACCACAGTGGGATTTCTGCAGAGCACACACACAATGGAGATGGACTCTCCCGGTGGTGATTTAAATTCAGAATTCTTTCAGCTTCAAATCCGTGGACACTGAGCTCTCCCTAAAATAGATGACTAATTCTCAGCCACTAAATTATTATTCAGTACACATTCTTCGTGCGCATACCTAAATACATTTCTGCGATGCTAAAAGCATTCAGAGTTGGATAGCACTCATCTTGCTATAAATTTAAATGCAACCTGACCTGTATTTCTATGAAAGATAAAAATGCTGCTTGGGCAATCTAGCTTGTGCAGTTAATCAAGAGAATTGTGTCTTTAAGAGTATCCTAGCAACATGTCTGCAGCTAAGGAACACCCAACTGACACTGCCCATGGATTTAATTATGCCGCTGGACTCCATCAAACTTTCTAGTTCATCAAAAGGATACTTAAAAACAGAAATTAAGCTACAGATGAAATGGCTAGGGAAGGGAGAAAGAGGAGAACTGCCTAAGAAAACGAGGCCACTAGAGCAAAGAGAAAATGAACAAACTTCCGAGTCCAATGGAGGGACCAGAACCAATGGATTAATTACTTGGGAGACTGCTAGTCCCCAGGCAAAAGTTGTACTGAAGTAATCACAGTTTTAGAAATATGTTCTATTTTGCTGGCCCAGAAACGTACATTTTCTGGAGCCTGTGCCTTGAAGAAAATACTTGGGGCACATCAGGAATCATCAGGAGTAGTTATTTCCACCATCATAAGCACTATCTTATCTCCATTGTATATTTTTAACATTGCTCCATATTTTGTTCAAGAACAAATTCCACATAAACAAGTTTTTTTTTTTAAAAAAAAAGGTCTGTTTAAGATGAAATAGTTTGTTTGTTTGACTTGCAGTAATCCTAGAAGCCAAGATGTGGAGATTTGCATTGCAAACAAAATTCTACTTCATAAAGACCCAATGGGAATTGACCATTTTATTAGTTAGCTGTGCAGAGACACCATGACTACAGCAACTCTGATAAAGTAAAACATTTAATTGGGGATGGCTTACAGTTCCTGAAGTTTAAACCATTAACCCATTATCATCATGGTGAGAACCATGACATTGTACAGACAGAGACGACGCTGGAGAGGTCACTGAGAGATCTACATCTGGATGCACAGGCAGCAAGAGTGAGACACGCTGGGCATGGCTTGAACATCTGAGACCTCAAAGTCTGTCCCCACTGACTACTTCCTCCAACAAGGCCACACCTCTTAATACTGCTACTCCCTATAGGCTTTTAAGGACCATTTTCTTTCCAACCACCACAACCATAAATGGCATAACATCTTCCCAGGTGCTCAAGGATGTATAAGAGTTCAAGTAGTTAGTTCCATTTTACTTTTACGTAAACCAACTCCTTCATGCAGACCAATACTTTTAAAAATTGTTAGTGTTTCTTAAGCTGTATTCACAAGTTTTTGGTTGGACCACTAAGGACACATACACGCACAAGCATAGATGTGTATATGCACACATACACACCATTTTCTAAACTTAAAAAAAAAAACCTAAAATTTTTAAGAGACCTGTTAGCTTAAGTAATTGCATGCTCATACAGAATATCAAACTGAAGCCACTTATTAGTCCTTCTTGAGGGAATACTATGCATTTTCAAGTTTTTCCCCCTTTTTCTGGAAATCTGAGATCATAAGATGTAATAGAAGAATGTCATATGAATTGCCAAATTGTTCTTGCATTGGTTGTTCTGGCATTGGTTGTTCTCTTGCGCTCTCTCTCTCTCTCTCTCTCTCTCTCTCTCTCTCTCTCTCTCTCTCTTTCTGTCTCATTAAAATTTTCTGAGATACTAGCCAGAAAACTGGACTGTAACAGACCACAACTAATTGTAGCCATTACAAAGATAATTTCTGGGCTGGGGAGATGGCTCAGCAGGTAAAAGTACTTGCTATACAAACCTAGTGATCTGAGTTTGGATCTCCAGAACCCACATAAAAGCTGGATGCAGTAAGTGCCAGTAATCTTGGCAAACTACAGGAAGACAGGTGACAGAGACAGTAGACTCTCCAGAAGCGACCAGGCCAGCTATAAACATTCATGTAGCCTTATCAGCACCCAGGAACATCATCTTCACACACACACACACACACACATACACACTTTTGAGATAGTTTCTTTCGAGAGAACATGCAGTATAAGGTGCAGAGTCCCCACATCTCATCTGTACACTGGCATGACAAGCTCCAAGCACTGGATTTGAGTTTGAAAACACTGCAGCCATTCCTGTACATAAAAGAACATCTCCTTTCCCTCTGATTTCCCTATAAAAATGGTTCTGAAACTCCAGCTGTATCTATCAGGATGTCCTCAAATATCAGGAGCTCACTCAAATACAGATGCGCTCTGACGCTGTCTCGACACAGGAGGTTTATAACATAGCTGTCAACAGGCATCGTTGTCTAGCTCCACATGCTTCAGCAGTTCTGGGGACACACGCTTTGAAAATTACTGCCTGAAGCATAAAGCAGATCTATTTAAATGTTGCTCAGTTTGTTCAAGAGAAAAACAGTGTCCTGTCCAGAGAAACTACGCCCTGCCTAGGATGAGGTATGCTTAGATAGCAACAGAAAACTAGACTTAAGGCTCACGGACCTCACTGTTCTATACACACCATTTTCCCTGGTCAGTGCTTTTTGGGTCTACTGATTTTACATCCTTTTGGAAATTATTTTAAGTGGCATGTGGGTTTGTACCCATTATTTGAAGGATTCCCCTAGCCAGAATCAATTCCTATACTGCACAGGACATAGATTTTAATCAGATCAGTTATGAGAGGCAGCTAGCTCTCGTCAGCCCTGGTATGTAGGGGATCCCCAACACTGCTGCCTGGGTGACATTCTCTAGCAGGGTTCAGCACAGACAGTGAACATATCACTGCATAACATGGGCAATGACCCTTCTGTCAGTTTGTAGACATTTTAAGGGGGATAGCACCAAGCTGAAAGGATCGCTGTACTCTGCTTGAGAGTCATCAAGGGAGGCAGACAGGCAATTCCTTGGTTTCTGATTTCTCCATGAGTACTGCAGAGAAACAAAATTCTGTGCAAACTTGTTTCTCCCACAGCTGCAGGCTGTTGCTTCCCAGAAAAGCCAGATGCCTTCTCTGGAGGGCTGCAGCCTCTCCACGAGTCAAGAGAGGCGAGAGCCATTTCACTAGAAGATGGCTAAGAACATGCCTACCTTTTCAAATATTGACAGCCTCAGCTATTTAAAAGACACTTGGATGGCGATGAATGCTTTGTGTATCAATGTAGTGAGTACATTTGTGTTTACGTCCGTGTGTGTGTGTGTGTGTGTGCAAGAATGTGTGTGCGTGTGTGTGTGAGCCAGACGTTGACATAAGGCATCTTCCTTGATCATTCTATTCCGTCTTTTGCCAAACCTGAGCCCATCCATTTGATTTGGTTGGTCTAGCTAGCTCGCTTGCCCCAGGGTTTCCTTCTCCTCATCTGAGCACAGAGGTAACAGGCAGACAATAACTTTGCTTTATCCCTTTAATCATCTCTCCTGACCAATTGTGTATCTCTTAAGTACAGAGCTGACACGACATGCTTCATTCTATTGTTTCTTCTAAAACTATACCACTTCAGTTGATTCTCATAAGCATGTAAAGATATGATCAGTCCCACTTCACATATATGGAACTTGAAGACAAATAATTTGATGAAAATTATAATTTCTAAGCCGTCAAGTCTAACCTATTTCCTGACCTCAAAGCCAAATGTGTTTCTATCCTGTTTTGATTCATTTCTAATTTTTACTTTGTGTTATGGACAGACTGAATATATTCACAAATGCAGAGGAGACATATGCCAGAAATAAGCTATTATTTTTTTTAAACAAAAACTTTTCTTTATTCTTTGAGAATTTAATACACACATACAACATATTTTTTTTTATCACATTCACCCGTACACACTACCCCTCAAACCCACCCCCTCCCAACTTCATGTTTTTTAAGAAAAATCAACTCCAGGTTGTGTCGCCCATATACTCATGGATTGGGCCAACCACTGAATCTGAGTGAACCTACCAGAGGCTGCACTCTTAAAGAAAACTGACTCTCCCCAGCAGCCACCAACTCTCCAAAATGCTTCATCGGTGGAACTGTGCCTTTCCCATTCCTAACCTTGTCCTGAGCAGGGTAAGAGCAGAGAGTCCATCCTTCCCTGATTAAGGCAACCAGTACAGAAAGTGGGCATATCACTGCATAACATGGGCAATGACTCTTCTGCCAGTTTGTAGACATTTTAGGGAGACAGTGCCAGCTGAAGGGATCACGTAGGTTTGAAGCTACCAATTTATTACCAAAAGATTACCTGAAAACAAGACAAAAGTAAGAAGTTTTGTAGAAGCTGTTTTTGTTGAGTATTGATGTACAATTTTTTTGTTTGCTCATTTGGTTTTATTTCTTATGTTGCCAGTATTGAGTGCAATATTCTACCTACGAAATCTGGGTATATACTGTAACACAGGTGACATGTTTGCCTCAATTCTAAAGCAATGATTAACAAAGTACCAGCTCCTCAGGAAAAAGCCCTGTGAAGTATAAATGAACCAAAGGACATGAAAGGTGGAACTGCTGTCTTGGGCATTTAAAAACTACGCTCCCCGTCTTCTTAATTCCTTTCCATAACAACAACAAAGCAGCTAACATTTGAGTACCTGTGGCTCTAAGCATGGTTTTGGGTATATCAACTCACTGAATGTATATAAACAAGCCCCACAAGATAGACTGTCTCAGTAGCAGAGAGAAAAAGGGAGATGCAGAGGTTTCTAAGCTTATCCAGACACATTCATGGTAGCAGAAGTGGGGTGTGAATTATTAACTCACGCAACCTAAGACCCAGCACTGTCCAGACTCTTTAATTGTTGTGAGGCTTTCCTTTTGCCTCATGCCACAAAACCTGTCTGGAGAAACTCTTCCTAAGTTCTTTTTCTGCTGTTCTGTAGAAAAGCTCACAGTGCTAAATAAATGACCAGTAAGTACAGACCCAAGACAAGGTGTCTTTAGTATGTACACCTTATGGTACGCCTTCGAAGCTTAACTGCTTGTGTTGTGTCCCCAGTCTTGGGGTGTGTGTGTCTGCTCCACTTTTTCAATGATTTATTCCAATGATCATAATTAGCTATATAACAGCAGCTGTTTATCAAGTGCTTATAATGTGCTGGGCACTTGGTGGAGCATTAACCTCTGTGTTCCCCTTACTTATAACCACCTAAAGACCACAGAAGACCATTATAAACTGAGCAATCCACAAATTGCCAAATGAATGCAGCACCTACAGGGTGAGTCTCCACCCTCTCTACTCACCTCAGTAGGAGGAGAGCACTTTCAATTTTTTTTTAAAAGGACTTTAATGTGTAAAGGGTACGTATTGTGAAGCTGAGAAAAAGGCTTTATGGGTATTCTCTGTGGTCCAGTTAGGGTACTCTCTATACATCTAAAGCATTCACACGGTTGCTTCGGTACACATTTCCCTTCCTGGTGTCCTGAGGAGCCAGGGACACCAGCTTGGAGTATGAAATGAAGATGAGGAAACCCAGAGTCCGCCAGGAAACAGGCCTGTGTTCCCCACTCAGCTTCATCCTCCCTGCCAACACCTTCTCTTTATTACCACATGACATATGCATCTTTGCAGGAGCTAATAAGATTGAAGAGATTAATTAGAACTATAATTATCTGATAAGACGGCCATACTGACTAGCCTGAGTTAATACAAATTCATGTGCTTCAACTAAAAGTCCTGAACAAGATAAAGGAGAAAAATGAATTAAAAACCTTCTGGATCCTGCTTCCACAGCTCGTCTCTCAAATATAAAGTGTCATTCAAATAAAGAATCACGGTGTGTTTTAACATTTTATTAGTAAGAGTTCTGAGTACAAATAAATTCAACTTGACATTGAGAAAAAAAACTGATTTGCTCTCTAAGTTCTGTACATTTTAATATCAAATTTTAATACTAAACATCATAATGCCTTTAAGCTTTTAACTTAATTTAATAATTCTTTGTTTCATTGGGTTAAGTAGACTTTCAAGTAGAAAAAGGCATAAATATAATGAAAGTAATGAGTAAAAATTTTTCTGGAAAAAAAAAACAATTTAAAAACCTTAAAATTAGAATACTTTGGTAGAAAACTTATAGCCATAAACAAAATTAACATTACATAATGCTTTATCAAGAACTGTATCACAAACAACATGTTTACTTATATTACAATGATTTGCAATATAGTAAATGCTTATTCACAGAAGACCTAAAATCCTCTTTTGAGAAAAGTTTTAAATATTATTTAGCACTTTGAGGAGAGTTTGTTCCCAAAAAATGACAAGAACTCATTCCAGGGGGAAGGGGAGGACAGGCAGAACAGCTGTGAATTAGGACTGATCAGGAAAGGTCTTACCAAGTATCAGGAGAAGAACCTAGACACCATGGCAACTCCATCCCCCAATCAGTACGTATGCCTTGCGTAAGATGCATACTATGAACAAATGGACATACTGTTCAGGTTACCCACGTGATATACAGTGTTTCTCCTCAGCTGATAAATTACTGCTCCAACAGACCAGACCAGACCAAGTCAACAAATGCTTCTGCAGCTGTCCTGAACTGAGTGGAAGGAAACCTATGCCTTTCAACAGAAAACTATTGCATCTACTCAGCAAGGCAGGAGCCCCAATTCTAAAAACATCTTTGTGAGGTTGCATCAACATCAGTCCTGTAAACCCAAGAGTATCAGACTGATGTCTCCTGAGTTTGAGCACAAGTTCAAATCTTAAAAATATGTATTAAAATTTCCAAACATATCACTCTGGAAACATAATTGAGTTGAAAATCATTCTGTGTTGGGCTGGCATTTCTTCTACTGCCTGTATTTGGTAGGGAATCTTCCATCTGGTCACCAGTATACAGAGTGTACAGAAGAGGAAAGGTAGGACTGTGTCCCCAAGCCTCCTGCAGCCACAGAGAGGGATGCCATTAAGGCAGCCATGTCTCCTGGGCTCTCCCGTGATCCAAGTGGCTGGCAAAGCAGCAGTGAGTGACTTCAGGCCTGCAACTGAGGAGTATCAACTACTTCTCAGGAGTAACCGCCCAGTGTACACTTCAGTACCCAGGGATATTTCCACAAGAACAGGAAGTCCCAACATTATTGCCATCGCCACTCAAGAGTGGCTTGGCTCTGTCACCTCAGACAAGGGCACAGCTCCTAAGTCCCACTGCTGTCTGCCACCTGAGGTCTTTAATCCTTCTGGAGACCTTCAATTTCCACCTAGCCATCAGTGGGAAAACAATACTTAGGCTCACTGAGGTTGGATCAAAAATAGAAGGAAAAGAAACAAGGAAGATTCTAGTGAAGTAAAACTTCCCACAGTGCTAGCTCAGTGAGACCTAGCTGTAATAACAGAAAAACAGTAAGCAAAAACTCTCCTTTGGGTTCATTTCAAAACAAAAAAAGCATTCTTAGCAAGTGGCTTTGTGGTACAGCACTATTTGTTTAATTATGCCATATCTAGCCACTAAAAATTACTCCCTACTAAGGCTATTTTACCATTGAAAGTTTAAATGTTTATAATAAATACTGTATTAAAATACTTTAATATTTACAATTGAAAAAATATATATACTCTGTGTGCTCCAGTCAATCATCTGAGGGTGACCTCTTCAATGTCCTCGTCAACAGAGTCAACGGCCGTGACTGTTGGCTTATTACTTGTGTGCTTCAACCGGTGTCTATTTGGATTAAAACTTCTTCCTTCGCCGAGGAAAAGGTCTTTATCTTCATCATCAGGCTCCCGGACTCTGCTGCTTCTGTCCCCAGAGAGGAAATGAAGAGGGTCCAAGTCCCCTCTGCTGGCAGCAGGGAAATGTGAGTCACTGCTCTTGGAGGAGACTGTGGTGTTGCTGGCACTGGGGCCAAACAGCTGCTCCATCAGGGTCGCCTTTTTCTCTTTCCTCGAGATGAAGTCTAGATTGTCTTTACTCAGGCTTTCAGAACTGTTGCTCTGGAAATCTAAAAGGCTACTTTTTTGGCTAGGTGGATTTGACTTCCCTAATGTCTTTCCAAATGAAGGCACATAGCTACCAAATGAAAATTCATCTGGAGGGGCTGGGCTTCGGATCGGTCCTGGGCTTCGGATCGGTCCTGGACTCCGGCCTTCTCCCCTCGGAGTTAAAAAACTCATGTCCGGCAACTGTTGTCCATTAAATGATCTGTCTAAGGACTCAGGGAATGTGTAAGGTCTGGGGCTTCTGTCTGGAGAGTGCAGCTTGGATTCGAAGTTGGGTAGCAATGGCAAAGGGGGCCGGCTGAGGCTCTGAGGATCTTGGAGTTCATTGTTGATTTCGTTCAGTTTGGCAAGAAGCATTTCTGTCTTTAGTCTTTCTGCCTCATCTTCAAATTTATCAACAGACTGAGTTTGATAATTTTCCGCTGGGAACCTTCCAGCTTCCAACGCCAGCCTCTCTGCTCGCCCTAGCAAAGACGACTTGCCTTTCACCTTATCAAGCTCTTCTCTTTCCCACTCTGTATAAAATGAAATTTTAAAAAAGGAATTTTAAAGCAATAAGTATTTTTAAATATGAAAATTCAGCTACCATCTTCTGAAAAAAAATGGCTTTTAATCTACATTTGACATTCTAAGAAAGATGTAATGGACATTGTAATATTTTGTTTCTACGCTTGACATTCTGGATTAGAAAATAATTAATTCAAATTGCACTTAAGGGTCCCATGGCATACTTTGGTCTTCAGTGTAGCAGGAGGAAGGTTCTCTATGGAGTACTGTCCAATTCATGATGTGTGACGAAACACACAGAACAATGAGCTTACATATAAATTCTTGGCTGTCCTGAGAAAGCAACCCTTACATGCATCTCAAATAGTAAGTTCATCAACTCAAATCAAGACAAAAATTTCAGTTAAATCTCAAATAAAGAGCATTTTTAAGATGTATATACTCATCGAAAATATTAATTTCAATCCAAGAGGCCATGGTGAATGCCTTTAATCCCAGTACTCAGGAAGCAGAGGCAGGTAGATCTCTGTGAGTTTGAGGCCAGCCTGGTCTACAGAGTGAGTTCCAGGCTACACAGAGAAATCCTGTCCTGAAAAACCACCGCCAGCACCAACAAATGTGTGTGCATGTGTGTGTGTGTGTGTGTATGTGTGTGTGTATACACACATATATAACTCACAGACCAAAAAAAAAAAAATAAGCAAAAAACACTCCAGAACAGAGTAAAAGAACCTAGAGAATTAAAACACAATTTATAGTCAAGTTCTGAGGGAAAAAAATGCTTCAAGGAACAATCTCATGTTTACCAACAAGATCACAGTCTGGACAACAGCCACGGTAACTGTGTCAGAGAGCTCCTGAATGTGGTAACTGTACAGAGATTATAAGAGAATGTCTGTGCCTGGAACAAACACGTGCCACATTCTAGAGGGAACCGCTGTGAGGTGCAGAATTCATTTGTAAGGGTTCAAAGGATTTTTTGGGTTTTTTTGTTTGTTTGTTTGTTTGGTTGGTTGTCATTGTTTATGGCCATTCTTGGCAGTTTTCTATAAGTTTAAAGTCATTTTTCTAGTGAAAGAATTAAAATATAATTTTAGCAGATAGCATATATTCTGATATCATTCTAACATCAGATCACCCTGTATAGAACATGGGAGGTTGAGGGGAGCCTAGGGGACCAGGCCACAGTCTTCTGTCATTTTATTCCTTTTTGTTGTTGTTGTTCCCTAAAATCAACTGCCTATGACAATTTTCCATTCTGTGGCTTAATCCATAAAAGCATCTTGCTCAGCCTCTGGCCCACAGTAACAGAAACAGCACTTCCCATCCAATATGCATATTAACAACTTGAAGTCACAATTGGATCACCAATTTCTGGTCCCTGAATTTCAGCTCAAAACAAACAAACTCAACAGATTTCTCTATATGCAACTTCCATGGAATTAACTGGGATATAGAAGTCAGTCTGGGACCCCTGGTGCCCACACCTCAAGCACATTAGATCCAGATGGAAATGAAGTTTATTTCCATCATGCAAACTGTGTGAACTAACTCTCCAAACTTATAAGCAATGCTAGTAAAGATCTGCAAATTAAAAACAAACAAAAATGAGGAAAACACTTAGGGCCTTGCAGAGCAGTGACTTCTATGTTTCAGCTAGCCCATGACTCCGTTTCAAGGCCAATGCAACATAGAGAGCTCTCGGTTCTTTCTCAAGTTTTAGTCACCACAAAGGAAAATTTCTCCTCTTTGAGTAAATGTTGTTTCTTCTAAATTCACTGAAGTTGATTTATTCATGATTCCCAAGCCCCAGTAGCAACTTGGAGTCTTCATTTCCTTTCCTTCCTAACTCTATCCAGCTGTTCTGACTCCCCATTTTCCACCCTCCGCTGCTGCCTCAGCCTCTTCCTGTCCCAATGCAGCCACCTGACAGCCCGCCCACTGCTCCCACAGACTCTTACCACTCTCAGGCTTCCCTGCCTCCTGCTTTGCAGAACATGAGTCCTGATCTTCACTGTACTTTTCTTCTTGTTCCAAAACGGAACTTAGAGTCTCTGATCCATGTTCATTTCGCTCCTGGTATTCCAGGTACTGTTATCCATCCAAGAATACAAATTCATATGGAAAAAGGGGAAACAGACATTAAACTTGGTAGATGATCCATTAAGCATGATCACTAAGTTACAAATTAAATTGAATCTTCACTTAATAAATTAATGAATCACAAGTTACCATGTTTAGAAAGATGCTTAAAAAAGAAAAGATTACCTTTTAATTTAATTAAAATTTTAAAGAGAAAACATAAGATATATGAGAACCAATCAATATAATAAAAATAAAACCAAAAATCTACATAAAACTGTCAAGAGGTAAGCTGTAAAGGTAGCTTGGGTTTGTCTATTTTTACAACAAAATCTGATTAATCCAGCTAGCTAGAAATGGCTACTACCCAGCTTTGATAGCCAACTAAGATGATTGATATTGAATTGGAGAACACAGGCACTGACAGCCACACTGAATCTTTTAAATCTACATTTTGTCCAAAATCTCTAATTAATAATTAATTATGTATCTTATGATCAATCCCAACTATGTGAATTTTGAATTTGGATGTCTAATTATGGGGGGTCTTAGACAAGTTCACAACCCCAAAACACTGATGTGAGACGAGTCACATCGATGGTTGAAGGACTAAACAGAGAAGGGGGAGATGCCAGAAGCCAGGACCCTCGCCCTTACCCTCACCCCCTACCTTTCCCCACCTGCACAATGTCCTCTGAAGCGTGGCAACTGCAAGATCCTGCTTAGCAACTGCAGATAGACTCAAAGCAGTGTACCATATCATCTTAAGAATAGCAGGGAGACCATAACTCAAGCAGTGTACCATATCTTCTGAAGAACAGCAGGTAGATCATAATTCAAGGCAGTGTACCATATAGACCATGACATGTTTCAAGGCACAGGCCAAGAAGATTTTGTACTTTTCCACCATCTGGCCCCTCTTACCCCCTCCCCTTGTGAAACATGCTATAAAAAAGCATTTCATGTTCAAAAATAAATAAATTATTTATAAAAAAAAATAATTAATTATGTAGTATTTAGCTCAAATAATGTTATAAACTGACTTATTAGCCCCCCATGATGGTCAACCTTCATTGTCAGCTTAGAATCAATTGTCTAGGAGATGCACATCTGAGTGTACCCCAGAGGAACTGAACTGAGGAGGAAGGCCCATGCTGGATGTGTGGGGACCTACCCTCATGGCTGGGGACAAAAGGGAAAAAGAAGAGGGAGGGCCGAGTGGCCGCATTCTTCTGCTTCCTGACTCACATCCCCTACCATGATGGATGACATTCCCTCAAGTCAAGAGCCAGGATGAACCCATTCTTCTGTAGGCTGCATCTTATGAGATATTTGGTCACAGAAACAAGAAGGTGATTAGTACACCTCCCCAGAGGACACAGGGCTAGCTCAAGGTGGGACCTATGTGTGAACTTTTGACCACATCTGTACAGAAGGCTTTCCTGGAGTTTGACTCCAATCACTGTGCTAAACTCACCGAAGAAAGATATTCTGGTCCATCCCATCTGTTTTCATAACACAGGACTGTCTGTGCTGTGAAAGGAAACTCTTCCAGCTCAAAGTCTTCAGCAGTCTGTACTCCTTTTGTACACAGGTCCGTAAAGTCACTCTGGCAGGATACTACCAAGAAAACCATAGAAAAGCTTTCTAACAATATGGATATATAGTCAATCGAAAACAACCAGTTTAGCGGGAGCACACACTTTGTTCATGAAGGATTAACTACCAATTATGTGATTTGCGGGCAATTATACTACAGATGCTAACAATCTTTTCCAAAGTTAATACTTTAAAAATTCTGTAATTCATAGGAGAATAATACTTTTGTTTTTGTTTTTTTTTAAGTAAAACTGCACAATAATACAAACTGTGAAGTGAAGGGAAATACTATTGGGGATTTGCTTCAAAATACACCAGGAAGTAGGAAGAGCGACTGAAGAGGCCACAGGAGAGAGTACAGTTGTGAGAAGTAGGTGCTTCAAACTTGGGAATAAGTATATAATTTTATGTTATCAAAATTCCAATAAGAAGGTTTTTAACCTTTTATTAAAATTAAGTTTGTTAATTAATATAAAAGCATGCTTTGCAATGCTTCAGCAAGAAACATATTGAAGCTTTTCAAAGGCTGCATAAACTGTATTTATTTAATTCTACAAATTCTAGTTTTTAATTTATTTATATAGGTTTGTGTGACTGTGTGCCATGTATGTCTGAGTGCTCAAAGAGTCTAGAAGAGGGTGTCAGATCCCTGGAGCTGGACTCTGAGGTCACTGTGAGGCAACTTACAAGAGTGTTCTGAGAGAGCAGCAAGCACTCTTAAGCCCCCAAGCCATGCCCCTGTCCCTCTTACACATGAGTTTAATGACCTCTCTTGAACAAAGACAAAAGTTGAAAGAAATGTGATTCCTAGTAAATCTCATTCATAACAAAAGATCAAATCTATTCCAAGGGCACTCCTTCCCTTCCCTTCACTTTAGAATCATCTGTTATTAACAGCTCGAGTTTCAGCAATAATCCTACTATACCATGTTTCCTTGGAATTTCTTTCTCCTTCTTTGGAGAGGATTTGGGCAGGCGATTAGCATAGATGTTTTTTATATCCAATTCTCTCTCCTTCTCCTGAAAACAAACCCAATACAAGGAAGGAAGGTAAACAGTTTGAAATTAAACATCTTCATTGTGTTGATTGACATTAAAAATGCTTTGTTTCTAAGTGGCAGATATTAAAATTTGGTAGATTGTATAGTAGTTAATATGAAGGGTGACCACTATTTTAAGTACAGGGGGAAGAAAGAGGTAAGGAGGTAAAGAAAAGGAGGCAGGAGGGAGGGGGAAAGAGGGAGAATGGGGAGAGAGAAGGGGATGCAAACACCACAAGCTCCACTTCTTCCCCAGAGTTACTAAAGCCTAGCTATCATCCAGGCTTAGCCACAGAGACAAAGGCAGAGCCTCTCACAAGTATGGATTTTGAGTTACTAATGATTTAAAAGTTGAATCGCACTTTTCAACCCAAGAACTCTTCACAATATGGGAATAATGCCTTTTTCTGAGAACTTGGTGATTCAAGAGAAAACTATATATAAAATAATGCATACTTTTGCAGAATTCTGAGCAAAATTTCAGCCCATCAATGACCTCTGTCAAATGCAAGTGTCTTCAACACAGTTAACTAATGTGAATTGTGTTGCCTCTAACCAAAAGAACTTTAAAAGCAAGCCCTGCCAGGGTCATGTGAAGAAGAATGCTAGATCATCCAAGAGTGTGACGCAGTTTGCTCCTTCCCATGATCCTCTTCTAGAACTCTATTTTTCATTTCATTTACATTGTTCCTATTGGCATATATAGTATTTTACTTCGTTATAGAAATTACATTAACAATGCTTTGTTTCCAAGTGACAGATATTAGAATTTGGTAGACTATATAGTAGCCAATATGAAAAGTAACCATTATTTTAAGTACTAGGTTTTCATGTGACTTATATGACATGGGAAATCATGCAGTCTAGAAGAGCATACTTACCTTTAGCTTGTGGTGGAGCCGCTGCAGTTCCTTTTGAAGAACTTTATTTTCATCATAAGCCTCAAAAGCTCTTTTCCTTTCAGCAAGCAACTGCCGCTGGAAACTGTTGGTGCTCAGCTCCAGGTTTTTCGATAGCTCCTTGTGTAACAATAACAAAGCCAATAGTGAAACACGGGACTTAGCAGTGTCAGGCGACATCTTGGTAGCGCTGACAAGACTTAAAACCAGGTTAAGCTTAGTGTTCAGGAGCATAACTCAAACAAGGAAACAGGCCCACTAACAGTTAGGAAGACATCTAGATTGGTGATCCTTGCTTTTCCTGATGATGGGTAATCAATCCTTACACATCTGCCTGCAGCACACAGTCGCTTGAGGGAGCGTAAAGACAGAACTGATGGAACAGGAGTTCCCAGAATGCACTGCTGGGCAGTAAATACCAAGGTGGATAACAGCAAACAACACAGGTGCAGAGCTGCATTGGCCTGCCCTCTCGGGAAACTAGCTGTTCCCATGGTCTCTGAACACACCTCATCAAGGTTATAAAGAATTCAGATTAAAATATTTTATCTTCAAATAAGTTGTTACTTGCCTACCTTTTAGATGAAAAAAAAGTCTTATAAAGAAAACATAAAACCACATATAAAAAAGCGGAAATAAAAGGCAGTCATAATCTCACTACTGTGCCATCATCATTGCCGGTACTTCAGAGGTACAGCCAGACATCCCTATGTGCTTTTTCCTCACCACCATAAAAAAACAAAGCCACAGACTTTAGTGTCACAGTCCTCTGAAATGGATAATCACATTCCGTTTGTTAAATCAGCACAATTTATTTAACCAGATTCTGCTGTCCCAGTTTTTCTGTGCTTCTGGTTTTTCCCATAGTGAATATCCTAGTATACGTAACTTAAAATATAAATTAATAATTTCTCCAGGGCAATGTTAAGAAATGAAGTTTCCAGATTCTCACTGAAAGTAAGAACGCCTGTCTTTGAAAGAAAAAAAGTGAATAAAAAGATATTTGGGAGGGAAACAACTTATCTGGCTTATATCAATACAGAAACATATAAGTTTCACATACACATGTATATATGAAATATATATATTCACAAAATTCAATAATAAGAAACCGAACAGCTTAGTTTAAAACAACAGTAGAAGAAATATCTGAGCAGGCAATTTATCAAAGAAGACAGAGACACATAGCCGCCAAACACGAGGCCCAGAATCATTAGCTGTGAAGAAAATGCAAAGCCAAGCCACAATGAAGGAATATTACCCGTCAGAATGTCTGAAACTAGGAAGTCTAAGTGATAATGGTTCACAGGGATCAACAGCTTCCAATATCAATCACTGTGAGTGGGAATGTAGGGTGGGGATTTTCAGGGCAAAAGGGCCCTGGTGGCCCCAGCCAGTAGCCTTGGCTCGGCAACTTCCCTCAATATGTCAATTAAGGAGTTAATGGTGAAAAGCAGAGAAAAACAATTTATTCAGTGTGACTGAAAGAACAGCTGGCCAGGTAGACATCATGGACCTCAGAATGATCTTAAGGAAATGAAATTGGACATATATTCCTATGGACAAACTTGGGTTAGTAACAATGATGCATCAGAGAAATGCAAAATTAAGGATGTTCTAATCTGAGCCTGGTGCTACATGCCTGAAATCTCAGATACGGGAAGGCTGAGGCAGTTGGGGAACGAATTGAAAGCCAGCCTGGGTTACATGGTATGATTCTCTCTCAAAAATATCCAAAACATAGCAACAAGGACATAGTACTAAGTTAAAATGTTCTATATAAAAGACCTACATAGGTCGGTACTGTATTCACAGCAGGCTGGATCTTGTATTATAGGAGGAGGAGTATAATAGAAATTAAATCAACAGAAAAGACAAACAAACAAACAAACAAAACCATACTAGGGACAGTGGAATAAACAAAATTACTGTATACATGTAAATCACAAAACTGGTATATTTAGGGCCAAGGGTAATGACATATGTAACTTCCCCTCAGAAAGTGTCACCTGTGTTTCCACACATGACACAAAAAGAGCATGGGATCCCATGATTACATAATACAAACCAAACATTTTAAATGTTTACAATAGGTGAGTTGGTAAACTATCATTCATTGTACATTTGAGAGTTGCAACTCTACTTAAGCTTGAAATATTTCTACAAAACAAGTAGCAAGAAAACTGTACCCCTGATTATTTTGAGGCAAATCAGGAAGTCATTAAACTGAAGAGAGGAGACACCACAGGTAAGATGTGATGGAGCATGCTCAAGCCGCAAATGACCCACTGCTCAGCTGGAGCTCAAGTGAGGACAACCAACATTCCAAAGTAGAGACAGCATTTTCACAAAAGATGACAAACTCAAAGAAAGTCTATTCCAGTAGGAAAGAACATGAACCCTGAAGGAAAGACTCAATACTGAGCAACAGTCAAACCTGGAGAATGCCAGGAGTCACCTTAAAATGAGACAACTGTCTGAAGTTGTATACTCGGGAGTTTGGAACCCTTGCATACCTCAATTTCAGAGACTACACAGATATTTCCTTGCCTGGGATCAAGGGGCCTTTCGGTGAAGGACAGCAGAAGGAACTGTACCAAACAAAACAAAACAAAACACCTTCGAATTCTGCCTCACAAAGGTCCTGAAGAACTGGTTGTAACCTCACCTCACATATGCACAGGAGATTAAAAATAGAAAGTACAAGCTGGAGCAAAGAGAAGAGGTGAATGCATTAGGCCACAGCCAGCACTCTGGGGCAAACAAAGAGATCAGCTGTGCTGAAGATGAGCAGGGGCTTCAGATGAGACAACTGCAGGGCCAGGGTTCAGAGGTTCAACCAGTGCCCATGGTCCTTGCCCAATGCTCAAGAATTTCTTGTCTATCAGGATATAAGCTTCACTGACCACAATAGTCATAACCTGCAGGACATGATCAAGAAACCAACCCTGAGAATCCATGTCTAGAAGGGGCTGTAGTACAAACTACAGGCACAGAAAACATAACCACTGAAATTACAGTTTTAAAATGTTCTCTAAATCAAGGGAGAGTAATAGACAACTAAGTACAAGTGGCATTTAGCATTCCAAATAGACGAAGCCAGAAAAGAATGTCTTCAAGGCATATTATAGATCAAATGCAACAAAGGCAACATTAGACCTCGCTGCAGAAAGCCCAAACACCACAGAAACATGTACTGTTGTATCTGAAACCCGAGAGTAAACAACCACTTATAAAGATTACCAAACAGACCAAAGGTATTCTTTAATATAAAGGAAGTGCTTTCCAAAGTAAGCACAAACTAAAGCAATCCATAACTACTAAACTAGCATTATAGAATACATTTACAATAGAAATAGATTTTAAAAGTGAGAATAAGGAAGGAATCAAGCATATTTAACTCAGCATTTGGAAAATTTCTACAATAAATAAAGGAGAGAGAAAAGAACAAAAGGTACACAAACCAACCAACAGAAAAAAAAATCCAACAAAGTCACTCTCAAAACAAATGACTCTCAATATTGACCTTGAACCGAACTAAGTGGTTGTTAACTCTCCAATTAAAAATTTCAGACTAGATTATGAGGTGACAAACAAAGTCCAACTTCATTGGCAAAAACAGTCACACCGAAAGGGAAAGGCTGGAAGGGGATTGATTTATCCAGCACACAGAAGCTGTAAACAAGCAGGAACAGGCGGAGCCATGCGTGATAAAACAAGACTTCAGCCCAGAATTAGAGGCAACGAAGGAGAGCATGTTTCTCAGCAAAGAAAACATTCATCAATGGATACAACTGTTGGGAATATATATACATATACATATACACATACACATACACATACACATACACATACACATACACATACACATACACATACACATACACATACACATACACATATACATATATATATATATATACATACATATCAACATCCTTACAATCAGTTCCATAAACAAATATTACAGATCCAGACGGAACAATGATGACCAGCTCTCACCAGTAAGCAAGTTATCATGACAAAGAAAAACTTCAAAGCTAAGACAGACCATAGGGAACAGACTTAACAGACATCTGTGGAACATGCATGACAGTGTGAATATACTTTCTGCTCACTGGGTCATGGAACAGTCTTCAAGATGGATCAATTTTAAACCATAAAATAAATCTTATCAAATATTTAAAGACTGAAAGAATTTCTCATAAACTAGAAATCGATAGAAAACCACAGAAAGAAACGTAGAAAAGGTATACATGCATGAAAATTTCAAAGAATAATTTTAAAACACATATAATGGGGTAAAGAACAAGCATGCAGACATTGAATGGTCACTCAGTCACTGAAGAAATCATCCAGGAACGCTCAGAATCAAATGAAAGTAAAAACGTAACTTACCAGGTAGTTGGGGTGGGGTGGGGGGTGTTACGACGATACAGACCTACATTAAAAGAACCAGAAAGGTCTCAAATAAATAACCTACTGATATACAGCAAGGTCTTAGAAGAACAAGAGCAACCCAAACCCCAAATTAGAAGATGGGTGAAAATAATGAAGATCAGAATAAAAAATTAGTGAAACAAATTCTAAAGGAACAACAGTAGCTATGTAGTCCTGGCGCACACCTTTAATCCCAGCACTGGGGAGGCAGAGGCAGGTTCATGGCCAACCTAGTCTACAGAGCGAGTTCCAGGACAGCCAGAGCTATACAAAGAAACCCCATCTTGAAAAACCAAAACAGAAAAGGAAGGAAGGAAGGAAGGAAGGAAGGGAACAATCAAACAACACTAAAGGAATCAGTGAAACAAAGTTAGCTCTCTGAAAAGATACATTATCAGCAATATGGAGAAACTCTTAGCCAAAGTGCATAGGAGTGGGGGGAGGGGAAAAGAAAGGGTTGCAAGAGGGAAAGAAGAGAGAGAGAGAACATAATAACCCAAGTTAATAAAATTAAACATGAAAAGAGGATGCAGTAACAGATACTAATGAAATCCAAAGGATCTTTACTTGATATTTTGGAAACTTTTTCTAGTAAATTGGAAACTAGAAGAAACAGTTCAATGTCTAGACTCATAAGACCTGCCGGAACTGAATGAAGATATACACAACCTAACAGATCCAAAATAAGCAGTACGACTGAAGCAGCAATGAACTATATATCCCAATAAACAGAAGCCAGTATTGATGGAGTCACTGCTAAACCCTAGTGAATTTCCTGTGACAACACACCTGACTAAAGCAACTTAACAAAAGGAGGGTTTGACTCACAAGATACCTGCTGCCCATGGGTACTGCAGCACTATTTCAAACAGTAAGGACCAGCCTAAGTGCTTGTCAAGAGATAGAAATATAAAGGAAACAACATAATACACTTGTGCCATATATACACATACACTCATACATACCATATACATACATATCATATATATATATATATATATATACCATTATACACATACATATATCACATATACACATACATACATACATACCATATACACACATTCACACATCACATACACTCATACATACCATATACACACCACATACACACATATCGTATATATACAAACATATATCATTACACAATACACATATCACATATACATACACATACCATATAGACACGTTCACACACCATATACAATATATATATATATACACATATATATAAATCATACACACATTATACACACACCATATACACACACATACATACATACATACCACAAATATATATATACCATATACATGCATACACATACCATTTATATACATACACACATACCATATAGACACATACCCTTGTACCATCGAGTATTATTTAACTGAGAAGAAAAAAAACCCTGTCACTTTGAGAAAATTCAATGGAAGTCATCATGTTAAGCAAAATAAGCTAAACACAGGAAGACATATAGCACATACTCTTTCACTCACACAGAAACAAAAAATCCATCATCCTAAAAACAGACTAGTGACCACTAGAGATGGATGCAGGAGACAGACGACTATAGTAATGCATGCCATATGCCTATATGAAAATACCAAGTGAGTCCCATTAACACGTACAATTGTATGTACTACTAATGATAGATATTAACTTAACAATGGAAACACAAAACCTAAAGTGACGAACCTAGAGTGATATAAATTACTCTGAAGGACTGAAAACGGAATACAAACCAAGTATTAAATAAAAGGCATAATCAGGAGAAACAGAAAAATCAAACACAAACTTGGAAAGAAGTGTTCAGTCCAGAGGCTTAAGAGGGGAAACATGTAGTACAGAGTGAAAGGAGGGTCCCTTACATGTCACTCTACAGGAGACTTTTATAGCCTTGAGTTTTATAAACTGCAAGAGGACAGCTTAGAATAGAATAAAAGCATATATGAACACTGACATAAAACTCTCCAATATTAGCATAAAGAACTAAGCAATATGTAAAACTGCATCAAGCAAAGTAACATTATCCCATAATGTATCTCAAGAAATCTAAATGCATCACACTAATGAAACAAGAATCCATCCATCATTCCAGTGGGCAAGGCAAAGGCAGGGGTCCAAGCACCTGCTACGATGTAGCTTATTGCTTAAAACAAAAGCCCAGCACCATGTTTCCTGCTATGTATGATTTTCACTCACAGAGAAAGATCCAGAAGGAGGCTTAAAAGGTGAGATCTTTATGTGGTGGAAGACTACTTCATTTTCAGAGTTTCTTCCTCTTTTTAAAAGTGAACAAGAAAAAAATACATGAAAAATTAAAAGACCAATTCTAAAGACGTGTTTGAAAATAAACTGGCTAGGCTGGAGACGCTCCTTGTGGCTTCAGTAGAGTACGTCCTGAGGAAGGAAGCCACAGGGCACTTCCTTAACATTATCTTCTTTTACAAAGTAAGATCAAAGGCAAAAATAGAAATCAGAGAAGAGTGTGAATGTTTCGGATATTCTCTTCTGTTGTACAGTACCACGTGAGGGGGCAAATGCCTTTAAAATGTAAAGAAACTGAAGAAAAACAACTTAGGAATAGTATCTTTGGCTGGTGGGACAACAGAAATTCTCCCCACTGCTTCAAAATAAATTTCAAAATGTCTTTAAAGAAACATTTAATGAAACAAAAAAAATTAAACATTTAACTTTTCACAAAGTGAAGTAGGTCAGAATCCCAACTCTCTGAGAGACAGACTCATGGCTCACCAGCTCCACAGCACTCAAAGCCGCTGACTTCCTTCTGTTCACTCCTTCCTCCTTACCAAAGAAGAATATCCTTAAACACCAACTGAATGTCTTTGGGAATATGATTCGACCATCATTTGTTTAAATGGGTCTCCTCACTACTCAGTGTTGCTACAGCTCAGTTCTGAAGACTTCAGCCTTGTGAAGCAAGAGGCCTGACACCTGACCAGGCTGCCGCATAGGAGGGCCCTGGCAGATGACAAGGTAAGTTCAATGATTAGGAAGCCCTTCCTTACAAAGGAGTGGAAATCAGTCTCTATGTGATGCTCATCGGGCTAGTGCTGCACCAAGAACTGCGCCCACAAAGTGTTTCTCCTCTTCCATGCCACAGTCCTTTGAACAATGAAGTGAAATTTTCTCTTAGCCTGATTCGTGCCTTCCTATTTATTTCATTTCTTTTAAAAACCATTTTATTACATTTGTGTGTGTGTGTGTGTGTGCGCGCGCACACCAACATGTGTACATGTGTATGCATGTACCTCTGCCACAGAGCACATGTGTGGGTCAGAGGACAACCTGTGGGAGTCAGTTCTCCCCTTCCACCATCTGGGTCCCTGGGATTGAACTCAGGTCATCAGACTTGGCTGCTATCATCTTTACCTGCTCAGCCAACACAAAGACTGGCTGTTTCAGCATGTCTTACAAGACTGGCTTGTTTTTGCTGCTGCTGCTGCTGCTGCTGCTGCTGCTGCTGCTGCTGCTGCTG
>NW_021620921.1:4877252-4903726 GCF_004785775.1 Grammomys surdaster | reverse complement strand
TGCTGCTGCTGCTGCTGCTGCTGCTGCTGCTGCTGCTGCTGCTGCTGCTGCTGTTCTTTTAACTAATGTCCTAGCTGTCCTATTTACTCTCTCTATGTCAGCTTGTTAATATTTTGTGCATGTTATTATATGTAATCTGAGCAACAAATTAGAGTTAACAATACCTCTTAGCCCCGTGGTTATTACCATCTCTAAATAACTCCTTTTGTTGGCACTTTAAGCAGTAATATAACCTTAGAAACTAAAAATATGTTCTTTATTAGAGCCTGAACTATTCAGCCAGAGCTTCCACAATAGATACTCACAAAGTTAGTTTTTTTATAAATGAAAAGTTAACAGTTAACCTTTATCAAGTTTTATGATCCTGTTTGGAGCCAAATTTTGAGCCACGGAAATATAGTCCATTTGATCTCATCATCTTCAAACTAGCCATCCTCCACATTTCTGAACCTCTCACAAACGCCTCAAGAGTTCATCCAGTTACTCATTCTCCCCAGAAACATTAATTCCATTCCAGAAAACATATCCAATGTTGAGAGCACAAAACCAAATTAGGCTGGTCCCTGACCTTTAGAAATGCAGTCAATTGAAAGCTGAAGGGGACAAGGCCTAACATGACATACAAAGCGATACCTAGAAACGTCTCCATGTTCACAGCAGCACTGTCTGCATTAAACATGGCTATGGCCACAGGTCTGCCTGTAAAGTCTTCTAATAGTATTTTTCAATTAGCTCATGTCTCTTCAATGAAACAGCATGATGAGACGGGGAATGCCTCAGTCTGTGCAGAGCCTGCTGCAGAAGCCTGAGGGCCTGGCCTTGCCTCCTCAGCATACAAAGCACACTTGTCAGTGAAGAAGCAGTGTATCAAGCAGCTGCCAGGGTACACACTCATCTGCAGTCAGAAGGTATGGCACTGATACACTGCTAGGGCCCTGCAAGGAAAGACGACTTCCTAGTGGGGACTGATGGGATGCTTAAGCATTCCACAGACTGAGAAAGTCACACTTCACTGCAAACTTCTTCAGTGTTAAAGCCCCTCTCGTTAAAGAAGGTAAAGCCTCTGTTACTTCTTGAGCTCAAAAATTCTATGTAAATGTTAACACAAAACTAAGATAATTGCTCTAGGAAATTAGAAGTTTTCATGGATCTTCCAAAATAACTGCTGAAGTCATTAAATATATATGTATAATAATGTTATATATATATACACATATATGTTTATATTATAAATATATACATGTATATACTTATATATATTTATATGTGCATATATACATGTCTATTTATATATTTATAAATATGTGTATATATGTATACATATATATGTGTGTATATGTATATATACACACATATATATGTATATATGTATATATGTATATATGTATGTCCTGGCCGTTTTTTAGAATTGAGTAAAAATTAGCAGTGACCCCAGTTTTCTTTTTCAAGCACTTCCTGTTTTCACCATTAACAGTTTTTCATCTCTGTAACATTTAATAATTGTTATGTAAAGGAATGTTATATGAAGGGATAGCTATAAAAGGATGGCTCAGCAGTTAAACACATCTGCTGTTCTCTCAAGGGCCTAGAGTTCAATTCCCAGAACTCACATTGGATAGCTCACAGCTACCTGTGACTCTAGCTCTGTGGGATCCCATGCCCTCCTCTGGATTCTTCAGGCACCTGCATTTATATATCTACATACCACCACTCATATAGACACAAAATTAAAAGTAAAATCTTTTGAAAACAACAACAATTTTAGTCAGAGGAAATGAAAGGTTTCCTAACCTAAAAGTATTTGAGGCACATGAAAGGCTTACACATTATAACCTCAGGGCCAGTAAGATGGCTTAGAAGATACAGGTACTTGTTACCAAGCTGATGACCCGAATTCAATTTCTAGAGTTCACAGGGAAAAGGAGAGAATTGAAACCCACAAGTCATCCTCTGACTTCCACTAGCATGCCATGGTATGCAAGCCACTACATAGAGAGACAGAGATACATATGCATGCATGCATGCATGCTTGCACATGCACACAAACTCAATAAATAGATGACAGATAGATGGATAGGTAGATAGATGACAGATAGATGGATAAGTAGACAGATGATAGATGATAGATAGATGGATGGATGGATGGATGGATAGATGGATGGATGGATGGATGGATGATTGATAGATGTGATAATAAGAATGAAGTATGACTTAGACCCATCAGACCCCAGAGCTTATCGGCACCTTAGGAGCCCTATCTTTTGATTCCACAGATGCATCAGCTGAAGCCTGGGGATTGAGACAAAAGTCACAAAACAAGAGGGCAACAACAGAGGTAACCTGTTGACTAGACATCCATTATTGCTTTAATTCACTTCCTCTGTTAAAAATAGCAAAGAAGGAGGTGGGGCAATGGCACAGCTTCTAGATTTAGGGTACAGACAAGCAGAAAACTGGCCACTGGAGGGAGGTGCAGCCAGTAAAGAAATGGACCTACCTGGCCAGAGAGAAAAGAGAAGCGATGCTCAACTAGTCCTTGCTTCTAAAGACCATTAATTGAGAAGCAGTACTGTTTAAAAAGAGGCACCAATCTACTCAAGGGAACCCCTGGAGTAAAGCGAAACTGAGAAACACTCTATTATAGGAAAATCTACCAGATGAAAGTCTATCCAGGCTGTCTTTCCCAGTGATAAATACTGAGCACCAAATAGCAAACTGCTTACTAAACTTCACCAGCGGCTTAAAGGTAGAGAGGCCATCTCAATAGTTTCATCATGCTTTCGTGACAAAGTAACTTACTCTGTGTTAATCTGATGTTAAGAGAAGAGTTGAATTTTCATACTAAATGCACACCTTACAGCTCACTGTAGTTCTTTTTAAAAAGAAAAACTATGTACATGTGATTACAGTTTCATGAAGGCTGGAAGACAATTTTCTGTTTGATGACTGTAGACTCCTATTACAGTTATAATCCCTGATTTAATTTCAGAACAGATTGTTAGTGACTGCTAAAATTAATCTGCTACTACAGCCTTGGTCAGGAAGGCACCTAAAGTCTGGAGAATACCAGCATAAGTTTTAGAATAATATTAAAGAACATCTACTTGTTTAAAGTGCTATTTAAATATGCCTCTGTTTTCTAATTACTGCAAACATCTGTGTGAGGCTGGACTGTCTGCATACTTATCCATCATAATAATATATTGCAACATACTAAATGCAGAAGCAGATCTGAGGACCCAGCTGTCCTCTACTGAGTCAGACATTAAAGAAATTTACAAATATGTAATACAAACCAATTTCATCCTGAATTATTTCAGGTTCAGAAAAAGTTATTATTAAAAAATGTTTTTTAAAAAAACATTTATTTAGCCAGGTGATGGTGGTGCATGCCTGTAATCTCAGCAATCAGGAGGCAGAATCAGAGGCAAGCAGATCTCTGAGTTTGAGGCCACCGTGGTCTACAGAACGAGGTCCAGGACAGTCAGGGCTACACAGAGAAACCTGTCTCAGAAAACACCAGCAAAAAGGTTAATTTTTAATTTTTATTTTATGTGTCTGAGTGCTTGCCTGTAGGTAGGTAAGTGGGTCTCCTGTACATCTGGTGCCTGTGGAGGCCAGAACAGGACACTGGAACTAGGGTTCCAGGTGGTTGTGGGCTGTCTTGTGGGTGCTGGGAACTGAAACTGAGTCCTCTGCACGAGAGGCCATGCTCATAACCACTCAGCTAGTACTTATACTGAAAACATGTGATAACGTAATGGAAGCACTGATCATTGCTTACGTAAGTTAAGAAGCACTTTAACTGTTACGTTGTAACTCCTAATGTAGCAAACATCAGTAGACGAACCCATAAACAAAAGCTTGGTTGGAGATGCATTGCTGATAACATTTAAAAGCTTGAGAACCACTGCATCCTAAAACTAAAGCATGTTTCTCTGCTGTCAATTCAGGTTTTAAGTATTAAGATTTGTATTAATATATTAAACAACATAAAATAGGATGCTATTTTAAGAAGACTATTAAATAAATTGCTAAGGCCTGCTGTTACACAATACAGTGACTAAAGAAAACCACAAAGAGCTGTGATGTAGAGGGATGACAACAGCCAACAGGGTGCAAAGGGATGACTACAGCCATCAAAGTGCAGAGGGATGACTACAGCCAACACAGTGCAGAGGGATGACTACAGCCAACACAGTGCAGAGGGATGACTACAGCCATCAAAGTGCAGAGGGATGACTACAGCCAACACAGTGCAGAGGGATGACTACGGCCAACACAGTGCAGAGGGATGACTACAGCAAACACAGTGCAGAGGGATGACTACAGCAAACACAGTGCTGTGATGCAGAAGGGTGTTCACAGACAACAGTGTTGTTACTCTGAAAGCTAACTATACACAACAATGTGCTATGTATTGGAAAAGCTGTTAGAAAGAATTTTGAAAGTTTCCATGTGTCCTGGATGGTTTCGTGTGTCAACTTGACACAAGCTTGAGTTATCACAGAGAAAAGAGTCTCAGTTGAGGAAATGCCTCCATTAGATCCAGCTGTAAGACTGGATTTCTCAATTAGTGATCAAGGGTGGAGGGCCCAATGCATTGAGGGTGTTGCCATCCCTGGGCTGATAGTCCTGGGTTTTATAAGAAAGCAAGCTGAGCAAGACAAAGGAAGCAAGCCAGTAAGTAACATCCATCCATAGCCTCTTCGTCAGCTCCTGCCTCCAGGTTCCTGCCCTGTGTGAGTTCCTGTCCTGATTTCCTTTGGTTTTGAACAGAAATGTGGAAGTGTAAGCTGAATAAATCCTTTCCTCCCCAACTTGCTTCTTGGTCATGATGTTTTGTGCAGGAAGAGAAACTCTGACTGAGACACTATGCCAAATATAAATAAATATCTCAAAACATGGCATCCCAATGATGCATTCAATTTTTATGTGTATCATGTATTACACTTTTAATTTAAAGGGCATTAATTAGGACAAATTCATGTATAAATTTGAAGTAAAACCCAAAATAAAAGCATATAAAACCTAAAATAAAGGTAAATAGTAATTTTAAATAAGGGCTAAACATGTGGTCTGATTTAGGTACCAGCTCTTTGTACAGTGTTTAGCACCATTAACTCCATTAAGGGGTTCACTCTAGTATGCCCTGGGCCTGGAGCAAGTGCTACTATAGGCGAGCTGATTCCTAAAGGAGGAAGACAACTGTCAGAGGAGTTGACTCCATCAAAATCCTTCACTAAAGTTTTTTTCAAGACAAAGTTTCTCTGTGTAGCCATGGCTGTCCTGAAACTCACTCTGTAGACCAGATCAGACCCAGAAATCTGCCTGCTTCTGCCTCCCATGGGCTTGGATTGAAGGCGTGTGCCACCACTGCCAAGGCTGAAATGTTTCACTATTTATCTCTTGAAACACATATCCACTTCTAAACTACTGATCTTATTCCTAAACTACTGAGCTTCCAGGCATCTTGTTACTCATATCAAATAACAAACGTGCAGCCAAGTTATAGGCTGATGTTCATGGGGAAAGGCTGTTGACATCAGCTAGTTAGACTCAATACTGTAAAAACACCTCTCTCCACTTCTCACAGAAGAGCATGAGAGGAGAGGAGTGAAAACCACAGCCTGACGTCCTTAAAACATAAAGCTGCCTTTCCCAAGTTCCAGCCCAAGAACAGAATCCTAACATTTAAAAAATCCACATTGAAATAAAAGAAAACTAAAATCCTCATCCAAAATAAAAATAATGGCCTACAGTTCACAAAGAACCACCAAAGACCTGGAAAGTCAAAGCAGTCCTGAGAAAAAGAACGATACCAAGGATCAAGCTACGTTACAGAGCTATAGTAATAAAAACAGCATGATACTGGCACCAAAATAGACATCAATGGAGATCAATGGAACAAGAGAGAAGACCCAAATATGAGTACCTGAAACTACAGCCATTTCTTCTTTGATACCAAAAAATACTCATTGGAGAAGAGACACTTCCTCCAGCAAACAGTGCTGAGAAGACTGGAATGTCACCCTGCACAAGGTTCACTCCAAGTGGAGGAAAGGTGTATACCTAAAGTGGTGAAACCAGGGGAAGGAAACGTAGATGGTGTCCTACAGCAGTGGTCTAAGCCACGGCTTTCTGAATAGGGTTCCATTTGCCCAGGAATAAGGCCAACTACTGACAAGTGTGACCTCATAAACTAAAAAGCTTCTGTGAAGGAAACAATCTACCTACTGAAGAGGGAACCGTATATCTATACCTATACCTATACCTATACCTATACCTATACCTATACCTATACCTATATCTATATATCTGATAGAGGAGTAATATTCAGAATATTTAAAGAAACAAAAGAGAATCAAGAGAACAAAAGCCCCAATTTTAAAATAGACTATGGATCTGAAGAGAGGGGTCTCAAAAAAAGAAAGAAAAATCTTTTAATTATTCCCACCAATAAGAAAAATGCAAATTCAAACAACTTTGAGATTTCCACTTTCCCCAGTCAGAATGGCTAAGATCAACCAAACAAATTACAACCAAGCCTGTAAAAAATGTGGGGAACGGGAACCCCATTTGTTTCATTGGTGGTGGTTTTGCAAACTGGTCCAATCATTCTGGAAATCAGTGTGGAAAATCCTCAAAAACCTAACACAACACCCACTGCGCGGTCCAGCTGTGCCACTCCTCAGCATATGCCCAAAGGGCCCGGCCTCTTACTCCACAGGTGATTGCTCATCTATGTTCACTGCTGCTCTATTCTTCTCAATAGCTAGGAAACGTAAACCACCTAAATGTCCTCTAGCTGACGAATGAATAGTGTAAGTCTGGTACATATACACTATGGAATATTATTCAGCTGTAAAGAAAAATCATGAAATTTACAAGTAAGCAGATGAAACTAGAAGATATTATTACACTGCATTAGAGGTACCCTGGACCCAGAAAGACAAGTGCCCCAGGTGTGATGGGTTGGCCTGATGATGCTTGTATTCTAATGCTAATTTTGGCTCCCAAGACTGGTTGCCACAGAGACTAGATAGGCAGCCCTGCCCTCAGTTAAATAAAAATGCCAAAAGCCAATAGCTGGGCAGAAGAGACATAGGTGGGGTTGAGGTTTCTAGGGCTTGGAAGGAGGAGAAGAAGAACGCTCAGGAGAGGAAAAAGGAGAAATGGCCATGGGTTAAGAGAGAGGAGAGCGTGGCCCAAAGGGCTGCCCAATTGGAGCTAAGAGCATCCTAGATTAAACATAGTAAGTAATAACTCGGGGTTATCAGTAGTAAAATAATTTCTAACAGCATAGAGGGTAGGCAGCTACCCAGCTCTTGCGCTGCTTAAGGCTTATTAAAAATATAAAGGCTGTATGTATTTTTTTTATCCAGGAACTCAATAACCAAAAGTGGGGTAGAAGCCCCAGTCCAGGATTTAAAATATTTAATACTACACCCATCTTCTCGCTTATTTATGGATCCTGGTTCTGAATCCTTAGATGTGAGTCTACAAACTGGGGTCACTGCAGAAACGAGGAATAGAGTAAAGGACTACGGACCAGAATGGGGAGGAGCTTTAAAGGGGAGGGTAGTGAGACAGGGGTGCTATGAAGTGGGAAAGGAAAGACTAGTAACAGGGACTTTCAGGAGGAGGGGAGGGCAATATTGAAGAGTGGGAGGAAGGATTAAGGACACAACAATTGAAAAAAATCTATATTTACTTAACACATATATGTATATATAAAATTTAAATGAAATTATGCCACTTGGGTGAAAATGTTCTCCCCAGAGAGCCACAGACTAACAATAACCCCAGTGTAAGAGAAGGAAAACCTCCCTTCCAGTCATTTGTCAGGGGAGTCCAACGGAGTCCCCAAAACAATACAGCTATGCTGTTGCCCCTGACTGTCTCCCAGAACTTGAAGGTCAGACCCTATTGCTGAAGCCACCACATACTTCAGTCACAGGACGTGGGGAAATCAAGCTGGAAGTGAACTGAAAGTTTCCTCCCTGGAAACACTTAACTCTCATAGTTTCTCAAGGTGTTACGCAAGTTGCCAAGAAAAGCAATTGAAACTCCTACCCAGCTGTAAAGGCTACAACCCACAGTAATGACCAGCATGGCAAACAAACCAAGAGTCACTGTTAGCAGGGACACATCTTGGGGTTAAACAACAGTCACCTACTTGGACTAAACCTAGCCAGCTCCCTGTGACTGATGAGCTTGTGAACGCTAGAGGAGAACCTATCATCGCGTTCCTAAACCAGGAAGATTTCTAACTGAACACCTATCCTGAGACCCACAGTGAGGTGCAGCTCTAACCCTTCCTCAAAGAACCTTCATTTCTAGCAGATGGAGACAGAAACCCACACCTGATCAACATACAGACAGCAACAGCAGGTGCCAAGCCTTGTCAATAGATACAGCTACAATAAAACCGCTGTACTTTAGACTCAGAGAACACTGTGAAAGAGGAGGCAGAAAGATTTTAAGAGCCAGAAGACCACACCATCTGCTGCAAGATTCTCGTTTCTATATGACAGGGAAGCTGCACCCATAAATATTAAACAATATGGTCTCCTAAACAAGACCCAAACAGTGATGTCATCAGCTGACATATCAACACAGATGGGGGAAATTTCATAAGGCCCCATCTACTGATGAAGACTACAGGCCATTAATGCATCTCAGAGTGGAAGAATCAGCCTCCTCCAGGAATGAGCCCCCTAACAGGTTATCTAATCCCAAGTCATCCCTAAACACGTGTACACATGAACAACATCAAACGGACTCATCAGGTTGTTTTACATACAACAACAATTAAAGAACTTATGCAGTTGAGACGGAGTGAACGGGAACAAGCAGGAAGAGTTGGAGGAAGAGAATACTGGGCATAAAAGATTAAGGTACTCATGCATGAAAGTCTCAGAAAATAAAATGAATATAAAAACTCAAAAATGTCAAAAATATGATATGCAATATGGAAACAAGGTTAGTTACTATAATATACTCAAGATTTTAATTATTTTGAGCACATGATAACTATTCATGTCACAGAGAAGAAATACACGCAGCCTCTTCAGATGACGAGTATTTTGTTTTATTATTATAACCATTTTTAGTGTATGTCTGTATCTTGTAATAACATCATGTTCTGTATGTTAAATACACACAATAAAATGCATTTAAAAGTAAAATATAAGCTAGTAAAGTAATGCAAGCTGAAGAATATAAAATTTTTGTGGCCCATACACAAATGGCATAGTTTAAGAACATCAGAAACAAACAAACAAAGAGTCCTCAGCACCACACAGAAAGTCGGCCTTAGGGGGAAGCGCCTGGTGCTGGAGCGGTGCAGAACTATTCTGCAGCTGTCAGATCCAGCCAGGCGCCACCGAGGCTTAGTGTGTGAAACATGCAACCTCACAATGAAGGGCCTCACCGGCCCACTGCCTCTCTTAACCAATTACTGACCTAGAGGGAAAGATGAATTTAGAGTAGAAGAGGCAAAATTTAAGAAGCTGAACGAGGCCACATTTGCTAGCCAAATTATAAACTCAATAGCAACAATTTTAAGTTCTGGGTTGATTAGTAAAATTATGAAGGAAATAGTTACATATAATAAGTCAGACACCAAAGGTGTTGTGAAGGATAGAAGAATAAGCTAAGAGGTAAAGAAGAAGTCTCTTGGGGATGGGGCTTTAGAAGTGACACCACTCAGGAGAGGGAGTAAGGCGTGGCGGCAGATAGGACATTTGCCAACTCGGCACAGGAAGGTCCCTAACTGCATGTTAAACACTGACCCCAACACAACTTTAATTACACTGAAGCTGTTTGGGTCAGACCTCAGACTTGGAGACACAAGCTTATAAGTCCACTATCTAAAACTTGCGTCATTTCTAAAACTACATTGCTTCTTTGTGTGCATAAAACATTCAACTGAAAAAACTCTATTTTATACTAGAAATAAGCTTTAAATTAAAAAAATAACTTTAGAAATGATCTGAGAAAATATTGAGACTATTTAGAAATCAAAAATGAGTCAAATACGCTGGGCAGTGGTGGCGCACGCCTTTAATCCCAGCACTTGGGAGGCAGAGGCAGGCGGATCTCTGAGTTCAAGAGTTCGAGGCTAGCCTGGTCTACAGAGTGAGTTCCAGGACAGCCAGGGCTACACAGAGAAACCCTGTCTCTAAAAAACAAAAACAAACAAACAAACAAAAAGAAAACAAAACAAAAATGAGTCAAATACATAGAGACACCTTGGAAAATTCAGCAGCTAAGGTGGCAGTCACTACAAAGCGATCTATGCATAAAGCAGTTCCTATCAAAGCCCCAGGATAACTGCAGACAAGCTCACTTTACAAAACACACAGAGAAGCTGAGAGATGGCTCAGCAGTTAGGAGTGCTTGCTACTCTTCTGGAAGACCCAAGTTGAGTTCTTAGCATACAAATCTAGTAGCTCAAAACTACCCATAACTCAGCTACTGGGGATCTGATGCACACACACACACACACAAACACACACTCATAAAAATAAAACCTTTTATGACAGGCAGAAGATATGAAGTAGATTTAAAAAATTTCAGAAGCCTGTAAGAAGTCACTCTCTGTGTTAAGGTTCAAGGGTGTGTTGTAACAGGAGACAGATATTTACATCAGCAGCACAGTTTAGAAAGCCAGAAAGAAGTCCCTAAAATTACATCCAACTGGTGTTTTTAAAAGATGCCCAAGTGAAGGAGGAAGGGCTGCCTTTTCTAATGGCACTAGAGCAACAGAGACCTGATTCTTGGGCCTAACCACAACTCTTTGCACAAAAAAATCAACTCAAAATAAACCACTACCTTACATGCAAAACATAAAATACAGTGCTTAAAAAAATATTGAGCTGTACATCTTAAACATACATATATATATACATATATATTTGATTTTTGAGAGTACTTTATTTTTCTTGATACAGACCTTTTAAAAACTGTATGGTTTGCAAATATTTTCTCATATTCTGTAACTTTTTTTACCTTATTCTTAACTTTTCTTTCATATATATGTATATATATATATATATATGTGTGTGTGTGTGTGTGTGTGTGTGTGTGTGACTTATTCCTTAATAAAGATTAGAAAAGAACTACTTTTGGTCACAACACAGGAGAAAACGCAAGGACAACAGAGGTGAATCGGTCTTAGACTTGACAACAAAGCACAACAGATCAAAGGAAAATCTGCTAAAGTGGACCACAATGAAATTAAAACCTTTCCTTCTTGAAATATCTTTCCATCTGTGAAGATGGTAAGAAAAGTTACAGAGTGTGAGAAAAGATTTGCAAACCATACAGTTTTTTAAAGGTTTGTATCAAGAAAAATAAAGTACTCTCAAAAATCAACATAAAAATTACACAAAAATGATACACTTAGCAAATGAGAAGGAAAAAAATCTACTAAGAATAAAAAAAAAAAAGATACTGAATAAAAACCATGAACGGATGTTCAACTCCAACATCTTAGGAAAATGCACAGTAAGGTACTGCAGGCCTGTGAGAACGGGTTAAGAACGGGGTTAATACCAGCTGCTGCTGAGAAGAACCTGAGCAGAAGGCACTGCTGACAGAACATGCCCTGGCACTGCTGTCCGGGAGAGGTGCTGGGAGTTTCTTCACAGACAAGCAGACTAATCCTACAATGCAGCACATGCATGTCTGGTACACATCCCATAGAAATGAAAGCCATGTTCACACAATCTGTACATGAATGGTCTTAGCAGCTTTACTGGCTAGTATGAAAACTAGAGGGGTGACATCCTTCAATTGGCTATGCCATGACATTCCGTCACCACAATGTCACTGTCAGGTACGACTCAGAAATCAAAAGCCACTGACTTACCCAACAACTGACATTAGAGTGTAAGTGATGTACACCAGCGTCAAGCCTGTACAATAAACACCTCCAGTTATGTAGCCGTCTTGAAATGACTGAACTATAGGGCTCCCTGTTAGTGAGCATCTCAGGTTAGAGGGGGATGGAAGGTTAGAGGGAGAAGGTATCACTGGTCTGTATCTTGACTAGAACCATGGTCACAAAAAAACAAACAAAAAATGCATGTAATTAAACTGCGCATCACGATACACATGGGTACAAAGAGGAATCTGCTGGATCATCTCACTGTATTAGAGCCAACTCCCAGACTCTAATATTGTATGATGGTTATAAAATATGGGGACACCAGGTAAAGGGAATAGAGACTCTGTCTATGTAGTTCTCCTATTAATGCATTCCATCTGTAATGATCTTGAAAATAGCAAGTAAAAACACAAAACAAACAACAATAAAGCCAGTACCCTTTTTTAAGAGACAAGAGTCTTACTACGTGGTCAAGGCTGGCTTTGAACTCAGGCCTTCCTCAGCTTTCCACATGCCCATGTTACAAGCACATTTTACCCTGAAGGCCAATTTGTGCCTCCCTCTCCCTGCACACAGACTGTTGTCATGCGGCTCTCTTATACAAAGGGCCCTCACACTCACTAACCCATTTCACACCTGGGGGCCACCACACGTCCTTCTCATTGCTTCCCTCCTCCACTGCCCCTCATATCTCTTAGCCCACGGGACCGTTCTTTCTCCAGGACAGTCCCCCTTTTGGCTTTAGCTTTTTGATCACAGTGTTCTATGACTTTCTCTCTGCCCCATTTATGATCTTTCTCCTCCCTCATGAACTTCTAGCTGAATGGAAAGGGATTTTGTGGTACAGAATATTTACTACACATCGCTGTTCTTTATGACACTCAAAAAGCCAAAGAGAATGTTTCCAGAAATGACTAAGATTCGAATTTATCCATCCACATATGGATTATTAATAATATGCACAATCTTTGACATCTAGCTTTTAAATATATAATCTTTCGAGTAAGTGAAGGTATGCGTACATGTGTGTGCACCTGTGAAGGCCAGAGATCAACCCTGGGTTTCCTTCCTAGCTTCTATCTACCTTGATCTTTCACTAATACCTGGAGCTCCAAGTAGATCAGGCTAGCTGCTCAGTATCCCCACAGATTTGCCTGTCTGCCCCTCCTCTCCCCAGCCCTGAAGAGCCCACCACCACCTACCACACCCAGCTACTTTTATGGAAGTGCTGGGTGTGGAACCCGGGTCCTCCTGTTTGAGGAGCGGGTATTTTACAGACTAAGCTCTCTCCCAAGCCCCTAAATACACGTTCTCAGTTGTTCTGAACTTCTTTTGTGTTTTTTGTTGTTTGTGACAGGGTATCTCTATACGCCACTGGCTGGCCTAGAATGTAGTCCAACCTGGTCTCAAACTCACCAAGATGCCCTGGCCTCTGATACCTGAGTGTTAGAATTAAAAAGCTCTCAGTCCTTTATCACTATCCCAGAAAATTAACATTAAAAACTACTTTCAGGTCCAAGCAAAGGCTGAGCTGCAGTGGGCTGCTCAATCGGAGCCCCATCCCCGTGAGAACTCACCACAGAACACAATGGGAAGGCGTACAATTTTACCTTAATCTTTCTCTCAGTGTCGTCTAGTTTTAACTCTGCCGAAACCAGTTTCTTGGCCAAATCGTCTCGCTCTGGTAGGTGTCTGGCCTCCGAGATCTTTTTCAGTTTCTGTAAGGAAAATTTCGTCCTAAATAGTTCACCTTCTGTGTCTTTCACTCTTTTCTCCGTCGCCCGTTCCTTCTCCTGAGATTTTCTTAAGCGCTCTTTGAGCGCAGTAATCTCATTGTTATGGCGGTGTATAAGTTGTGAGATTTCACTCTCTGCATCTTCAAACTTATTCAGTGCTTTCTCCTGACGATACTGAAGACTTTTCAAAGCCTTGTTTTCTTTGAGCAGCTGGGCTAACTTGACCTGTAGTTCAGACACTTCGTTCTGCAGCTCGTTGATTTTCAGAAGTCTTGCAGAAAGAACCCGCTTTGTTACAATATCTGGATCTTTCCGAAGTGGCTCTCTGTTGAGGCTCTGGGACCGAAATCCCACTCGGACCCCCTTTTTGCTGGGTACAGCCTTAGGACTCACTTTCCTAACAGCTAAAAGAGAAACAGTAATAATGTGAGTGAAGGCCATACCTATGGTACTATTTATTCATTCAGAGCAAATGATCCGTGTGTGTGTGTGTGTAAATTTTTGTTCTTAAAAAATTATTTTATAGGCTAAATGTAATGAGATACACACATCTTTAATCCCAGCAGCTGGGAGGCAGAGGCAGGTGGATCTCTATGAGTTCCAAGCCAGCTAGTACTAATGTAAACTTTAAATACCAGGGATTTTTTTTTAAGGTCTTGATACTATTTAAGGTCTGTCTTCTGTCTTCTGTCTTTTTTTTTTTTTGGCCTTGGTTTCCATTTAAAGAGAGTTGGGGGTGAGAGATGGCTCAGTGGCAATGTATTTGTCACAGAAGGACCCAAACTTGATCTCTACAACCCTTGTAAAAAAGCTGGCTATGGTAAAAAGTTAGGCATGGTGGAATGAGCTTGTAATCCCAGCACTATGGAGGTGAAGACAAGAAATCCCTGGGACTCACTGGCCAGTTAGTCTAGCCACTTGGGCAAGCGACAAACCAATGAAGAATTACTGTCTCAAAAAAACAAGGTAGGTAGGTAGGTCCTAAGAAATAATACATAACTTCCAAATACACACACACACACACATACACACACAAAGACATACACACATAAATAAAATGAATGTCATTTTAAAAGCACATAAAATTCTTAAAAGTAAACATAATACTATATATATATGTGTGTGTATATATACATATATATTATAACAATTCTCCAAGTTTTTAAAGTATTTTCATTAAAACTTTACTCAACATAAGTCTCAAGATATATACAGAACTACTCTTTAAAAGAGATATCTAAAAGCCTATCAAAAGGTTAAAATATAAAATGCAAAACCCAAATAATCAAACAAAACCAACTTCTAAGTCAAAAGCCTGCCTGCCCCAGGCCCAATCTCACTCTCTGTCTGATGCCTATAGATCAGAATGTAATGCTCTCAGTTAACTTTACCAGCACCATGGCTGCCCGAGTTCCACCATACTCCCTGCCATGATGATAACCCTCTGACACTATAAGCAAGCCACCATCGTTAAATGCTTTCTTTTACATAGGTTGCCTTGGTCATGGTCTCTTCACAGTAACAATGACAGAAGCTGGTACCAGGAGTGGGAGTGTGGTTTGACTGAGAATGGTCCCTGTAAGCTCACATTTGAATGTGCGGTCCCTAAGCAATGGAAGTGTTTGGGAAGGATTGGGAGGTGTGGCCTTTTGTTGGAGGAGGTTTATCACTAGGAATGGACTCTGAGGTTTCAAAAGCCCATGCCAGGTTCAGATTCAGACTCCCTTTCTCTCTCCCTGCCTGCTTGCCATACTCCATGCCGGGTTGATCATGGACTAACTCTCTAAAATCCTAAGCAACTCCCCAATTAAATGCTTTGTTTTATAAAAATTGTCATGGTCATGGTGTCTCTTCACAGAAACAGAACAAAAATTAAGACAAGAAATTTGATTCAATTGGATCCTGTTGCTTAGTCTAAGCAGACAAATGACCTCAGGGTTTAATTCAAAAGACAGCACAGGAGAAAGTGGGCAAACCAGAGGGGAGCTAATGACTGAATTTCCTGACTGCTGCTGGGATCACTTTTCACTGTTTCTTCTTAGCAATCTTCTCAAATAAGGTAAGGCCTACAAAGTTCTGACTCCTTAACTGGTGAGCTTCCAGGGAAATAAAAGAAAAATAAAAGTACTTCTTGCCAATAATACCCTAGATGCATAAATTATCCTTAGGAATGCCAGGCATTTTCTAAGGTTCAACTGGATAAGAGTTTTGTGGGTATATAGACTTGAGACCATGTTCCCAATTAAATTGTAAGAACCAGATTCAGAGAAAGGTTAAAAACAAAGATGATGCTTAGAAGAGAGAGTGAAGGACAAAAGGGAATGGCAAACAAGAGAAGTACTCAGATGTCAGATGGGTATCCTGAGGAGCTGGACTAGGGTTCCTGATCAGGTGCTCCCATGGGGATATACAATCTATGCAATTTTTGTGTTATTTTAAAATTTTATTTATTTATTATTTTATTATTATTTCCCACTCCCTACCTGGCATCAAGAAGTCTCAATAATCTACAGAGTTGTTATCATAAGTGTGCTGCATGTATCCGTGTGTCCTAGTTACTTCCCTTGCCATAGCTTATTGTCCTATGTTGGTCTTATCAAGTCTGTGCATTTTGTTTGCTCAGTACAATGGGATTTTCTGGACCCAGAGATTTATTAAAATGAAGACATTTATCTAGCATGAAGCAGCTAAGCATGCTCCAGAATAGTAACACTTTAATAACGAAAATTATATTTAATTATAATCTAGTCTCCTTTAAGTCAGTGAATGGCAAACAAATTGGACAATAATGCAGAGTAAACCCATCCCTAGGTTTAAGTTACACATTGTCGGTGAGCACTGTGCTACCTGCCTAAGGTCGCAGATCTGCGGAAGAAAATACCTCATAACCAATTAACATCATTGCTTTCAGTTATTTAAAAACAAAGATATGGAAAAGTACAACTGCTTTGTAGGTTCTGCCTTTAAGTGCCTCAGAGATCACAAGATAGTTCCTTAGGAAGAAGAAAAAATGACCTGTCTTATCGTGCTTTCTACTATATGAACTTGAACATAAAAATGGTAATATTTAAATACAAGCAACATATAATGTATGAAAATAAAGCTTATTTGAAATGCAAATCAGCCTATTCCATGTACACAACAAACACACTAAAGGAAAAGCTTCATTCATTCATGCTGGGCCTTGCAAAGCTGCACCTGAGTATCCAGGTGCCTGGATCCTCTCTAGACACTTACTTTGGTGATGCACTTGGTTGTCTGACAAGTGTCTTTTGGGATTCTTCTCCTTAGTACTGACACATGATGTCGTGTTGACAGGTGATGAAGGGCCAGAGGACTGTGGTGAGGACCCAAAATCAGACGAGTAATGAGAGTAAAGGTGCTTGCCTCCTTTCCTTTCTTGATCATTATCTGGACTTCGGGCTCTTTCCCCCATTGTTTGGAAAAAAGACCTTTCTAGTCACATAATTTTACAGATTCATGAAAATGCTGAAGAATGTCTTTGTAGCTGTGGTGTCCTGGTAATAATATTTATGTGCAGTTTGTTTTCTTCACAATCTGTCTGTCATCCACACCAGTAAATACAAGATACACTTCGTTCGCTACAGTGAGGAAAGAGAAAGCAGACTCATCAAAGGGTCATGAAATAAGTTCTCTAATCAAACTAGAGTAACTAAAGCAGAATGCAGTGGTAAGAAAGATGCTATTGCTTACATTTTTATATATTAACTTACATATTTGAAATAAGACAGGTTTGTCATGACTTAGCAGATATCATTCCTCCTGAATAAATGTCAACTAATTTTGATTGCCCTTGAATCCTGAGAATTACAAACAAGATCCTGAACATTTATAAGTAAGTCAATATGATCATATTGCCAGTATCTTTTCTATGTGGGGAAGTAATTAAAAAAAAAAACCTGCAAGTAAGAAAAATACTTGCCAGGCAGTGGTGGCACACGCCTTTAATCCCAGCACTTGAGAGGCAGAGGAAGGCGAATTTCTGAGTTGGAGGCCAGCCTGATCTACAGAGTGAGTTCTAGGACAGCCAAGGCTACACAGAGAAACCCTGTCACGAAAAACAAAAAAGAAACAAAACTACTTAAGACTGACTATAAAAATGTAAAGCAAAATATGATGGTTAAAACATACTTGGTGAACAAAATCATCCTTAGCACATAAGTGTGCCATAGCACCCCATAAACAAAATGAGGTAAAAACTAAATGAGGCCAGGCGATGGTGGCGCATGACTTCAATCCCAACACTTGGGAGGCAGAAGTAGGTGGATCTTTGAGTTCAAGGCCAGCCTGGTCTACAGAGTGAGTGCCAGGACAGCCAGGATTACTCAGTGAAACCCTGCCTCAAAAAGCAACCCCCCCCCCCCAAAAAAAAAAGGTAAATGAGAAAAATGAAATGTCATAATGAGATTGATTCCGCTCTCTCTCCCTATTTGGAAGACGGAGCCTTATTGATGAAGTTACTATTAATAGTAGAGTACTTCCTATACATGAGAAGACATATGTACAGGGCAGCGCCACCACTCACAGCTCCACGAGTGCCAGCAGGAAGGAGCTGGACTCTAACTTACTGAAATAACAAGGATGATCCTGACTCTGTATTCACTCTACAGTCTGGGAAAATCTCCAAGATCTACTAAGAAAGGGACAGACTGGGTCATGTCTCAGAGGCACACCACGGGCCCAGCATGAGCAGCATGTGAGAAGCCGTGGGGTGCAGAAGGGAGCACTGACAGAGGATAACACAAAGCTCAGGAAGTGTGCAGGGCACATTTGTGAAAGGTTTGTCCCTGGAAGGGCTATGCTCAGGTTGATGATGTCTTTAAGAGACCAGATTTATAGGAAGTAATTAGGTCATGAGTGTATTACCCTTGGAAGGAATTAGCCCTGGAATCTCCCACACTGAGTTCTTGAGATGGCATGTTGTTTATACAAAGCCAGGCCTAGACCAATAATTCCAGCTACAAGAAGCCTACACCGAGCACAATGCCACATAACTGTAATTCCAGCTAGAAGAAAGGATGGGGCAAGAAGATCGTGTGTTCCAGAGCAGCCTGGGCAACTGAGCAAGGCTCATTCTCAAAGCAAAGTAAAGGGGGAGGGATACAGCTCAGTAGTCAAGAGCTTGTCTAACATAGAAAACAGAGACCTTATATTCAGGTGGAGGCCCATGGATCAGGTCTGACCCCTGAATCGCTCTGACTCCTTGTCTCACCATGAAATCTCCACCACGGAGGGCTTCCATCATCTGCCATGAGGTCTTCACAGGAGACCACAGAACTGCAGCTGCCCAATCTTGGGTTTCCAATCTCAAAACTGTGAGCTAAATAGATAAACCTTTCTTCTTTGTAAGTACTTGGGTTCAGGTATTTTGTGATGTGGCAGGAAAAAAATAACCTTTTATTTTTAAAAAGTAAAAGGATAAACCAAATGTTTAAAGAACTGAGTTCTCTAGGGTAGGGCTGTGCTGTAGAACCCTCAAGCACGTAAGGAAAGTTCCACAGTCCGTGTTCTATGAGGTCGCTGACAACCTGTGGAACAGCACTGAAAATATCACCGGTGTGCCTGAAGAACAAATACTTACTTAGTTTTAACGCATTTGAATTTTAAAAACCACATGTGCTGGTGGTTTTCTTACTGAAAAAAAAAAATAGCTACTGGGGAGGAGAGAGAGCAGAATTCGGGATCAGGAGTAGACACTAACCTTTTTGTATGTATCTGTTTACAGACTTCACTTCAGAAACCATAATTTGGGGGAAAAGGGTTTTTGAAAGCAATTCCTATAATCCATAAGAAATTAAACAAATGAGGTAACTAACATAAAATTGATGGCAAAAACATATAATGACCAGTTCATATTACTTTACAATACAATTTGCAGGGTGGAAGGCAAAGACCAACACCAAAGGTTGTCCTCTGTGCACGCATGCACGCACACACACACACACACACACACACACCAGTAAATGCACACAGGCATACACACACATACACACAATACACTTAGTAAGTGTACAGTAAGTGTACTTAGTAAGTGTACAGTAAGTGTACTTAGTAAGTGTACAGTAAACATGTTTTAAATATGTAACAGACTGATACTTGCATAGGCAGGACAAAGTAAGTGGGCAGTTGTTTCCATACTTGGACATTGGAATTTTCAATATAGAGAGAAAATAAAAATCTATTTGAGCTCTAACATTTTTAAGCCCAAAATCTGAATCAGAAGCATCAATAAGAATTCATGGTGACTTTTATCTTTTAATATTTTCAAAGAAAAAGAACATTTTAGATCTATGTCCAATGAGAATTACTAGGAAGAAGAAACAAACTAGGCATTCCCACAGCATACCTAAGTATCACCTCCTTGTAAAATGTCTGATACCATGTCTGAAGGTGGGGGCATGCAAATATCTAATACCATGTCTGAAGGAGGAGGTGTGTAAGATGCACTGAAAAATCCAGAGGGTTAGTTATTCTAGAAAGCAAAGAAGTCATGAGAAGCTGCTGAAAGGATGTGCAGAGGGCTCACATGCCAACTTGAAGAAGCTCTTACTGGTGAGAAAGAGAACGCTTTAATCATTTATAAGGATTACATCAGCAAGGGATTAAAACATGAAATATACTTAATCTCACAAACTTATGAGATGCTAAATGAATCTCCAATTAATGACCTGTGCAAAGATGCTTAGAAGGGAAGATTGGGGTTCAGCAGGCATGTACCTTGCCTCTGCTGTCAGAGCTGTATCTCAAAATAAGAAGAGATAAAACGCTTCTTTATAGAATTATTTTTAGCAAACAGTAGAAAGGAAATACTAAAATGCATGATTAGAACTTTGTTGCTTTGCAACCATTCATGAAACAATGAAACAAAAATGATCATTATCAGTGGGGATACCATAGGAAAGAAACACACAGATATGTACCTCCTGCGGGGACACAACTCTCAAGAAATCTGTCGTCCTGCCCCGGCCTCCAAATCTAAGGCCAATTTACAGAAAGTGCAGGTGGTGATGGCCATGCAATAAAATCTTCATTTACAACCTGCAAGTGGACCATCCTGTGCTCAAGATGCTGCCTGTGTACTGACTCTTAAGAAACAACCACAGACTGTGCCCATGGGTGCCACGTCTACTGCAACTCAAACAACATCCACAAGAGAACAGAAGACTGAGCAAACTTAAACATTGGCTGGACAGTAGATGTTAAGGAATTACTGTGGCTTTGGGTGAGTGGCAAATGTGTAGATTTTATTTGTTGTGAATCTTCACCTTTTAAAGATATTTGTTCAACTACTTCCAAATAAAATTAAATGATGTTTAAGGTTTGCTTCAAAATAACCCAGAGAGAACAGAGAAGAAAGATCATCAAGAGTTAGCAACTGTCTGAACATGGTGATGAAGAACAACATCTTCATTATCATGATACTATGGTTTCTCTGAATGTATGGGAGAGTGAGAGAGGGGAAGAGAGAACCCTGGGGTCCAATGCAGGGCCTTGCACATGCGAAGTACATAATTCAGCACTGAGCTATATGTCTACTGAAAATTTAATACTTTGATCTTAGTCTGATGTATTAATGTCAGCCAACCTCGGGGTGTTGAAAATTCATCAAGGGATCGGAAATCAATAGTTCTAATGGAAAGTACTAATACATAGGAAAACAAAACACGACTCAAGTCTCGAGAGAAGACTCAGGAAAGGAGGCAGCCATGCAAGTACCATGACCTGAGTTTGGACCCCACCTGTATTTAAAATGCCAGTTGCAGAGGCACATAGCAGTTATCCCAGTGGTCTAGCTCTTTAATTGGCTAAGAATACAGTAAAGTTCATGCAATAGACAACTTTACTCAGAGCATCAGACAATGTATACGTTGAGGATTAAGAACAATCACATAAAGTATAAAATCACAAGGACAAAACACATGTGGCAAAACAAAACATTTTTCCATAGAGGCATATGAACAAATACTAGCCAGTTTTAATGAGTAATCTGAAGTAAACTCACTCCTATCTGCCACACCCAGGAGGAACACAAAAATGCATTCCAAGAACTATTCCATGTTTTGAAGAAATTGAGGTCAGAAGACTCTTGTCTCGTTCTCTTGGAGTTTTCTCACAAGTGCTCAGAATTCTCCTCAGCAATTCCATTGTTGAACCATTCCAGCATCCCAACACTGAAGTTGCAGAGACAGGAGGATCCCTGGGGTTTACTGAGAAGCCAGCACAGCCAAACTGGTAAGTCCTGGGTCCAGTGAGAGATACCGGCCTCACGCAAAAATGTAGGGAGTCATTGAGGCAACCTAGTGTCAACCTCTGGCCTTCATGTGTACACACACATATACACTAAAAATAAAACATCAGCCTGATTTGTCCCCTCTGCCATCTATACACTGAGACTATTAATAGCCACAACTACAGAACTCTTTTGAGTATTAAACAGGGTAATTCAGTAACTACCACACAAGTAAGTGCGGTCCATTTAAAGTTGGTTATTTGAGATAAAGGTGTATCTCCCCGACCTCTAGACCCATCTAGACCATTAAGGTGCTGTCCAGCTACTCTTCACAAAGGAGAAGAACACAGAACAGCATTCTTCCCTCCTCCCAAGGACTCACAGTTAAATCAGAAAAACTTCCTACACCCCATTATCCAATTCCTACTCCCCACAACAAGCATTTTAAAAGCTTATACTTTTTATGTTTAATCTCCCATCATCCATGGTCAACTGGATCGAAAACTATTAAATGGAAGGTTCCAGAAAGAAACAAAGCATAACTTGTAAACTGCACATGATTCTCAGCAGCATGATAACATCCCGTCACCCCACTCTGTTCATCTTGGGCTGTGAAGCATCTATCTGCCCAGGGTATCCACACTGTCTATGCTACCTGACCGCTACTCATGTCCTAGCCATCTTGTAGTTATCAGGTAGCTCTGAGGCAGAGGAGCAGAGATGCTGCAGAATGGACGTACAAGGAGGCCCATCAGAAACTGTCCATAGTTTATTTCTGGCATCTCCTATTTAATAATTTTGGACCCAGTTGACCATGGATGATGGGAGACTAAGCATAAAAGTATAAGCCTTTACGGTACTTGTTGTGGGGAGTAGGAGTAGGATAATGGGGTGTAGAAGTCTATGTGGTTTCTCTGTGAGTCCTTGGGAGGAGGGGAGTGTGCTGTTCTGTGTGTTCTTCCCCTTTGTGAAGAGCAGCCAGGTGGCCAGCCAGCACATTCATAGTCTAGATGGGTGAAGTCAGGGAGCCATGTAAACTTTTTAAGTGAAAAAGTTGAAAATTCTTAATAAAGGAAAAACAAAACAAAATAAAACAAACAAACCCCAAAGACTATTATACACTAAAACTTATAGTATAAGATATTCCAAGGAAACATTATATTTACATAATTTTAATAGTATTTATAATTGTTCTAGTTAATATTGTTAATCATAATGCCTAGCTCATACAGTATACTTTATCCTTGGAATATAAACTAGAAATAAAATGACAATATAGGGTTTTACACCATCCCCAATTTCAGGTGGGGGCTGAAGAACACATCCCTAAGGACAAAGTGAAGCTAGTGCACACTATTTCCTGAACTACCATTTACAGACTATAAAAATTTAACTCACTCTTCATTTTCGATGGCTATGACATTCAGCTACATGCTAATTTTAAAGCCTTTTATTTTAGAATATATAATTAGCCTTTTTTTTGGCTGAGAGGAAAAAGCATGCCTGTTATTATATTCCTAACAAATACTAGTTCTGACATTGTTCTTGAATTTCATACTCTAAATTATCTTAGTTCATTTCTAACCCTGACACACAGCTGTTAATAAGGAATTGTTTTTGTCAGAGTCCTGCCGCTACACTGTATCATGATCCTTGGGGGTCATCTTTATTAGTTTCCATAATCATTTACTGGTCTATATCCTTATATCCTATATCCTTTCTAGGCTTCTCAGAAAGGCCATATACCATTTGGGGGGAAGAAGCTCTACGTATGGAGCTCTATGCAAAGTTGGGGGGGTGCTATATGTACGTATAGGGAGGGGATGCCCTAAGTCCTTTTCTGTCCTTATACTTGACACTTTCAGAGGCTCTGAGTTCCAGGTCAGATCACTTTCTCCAGAACTCCTGGAGCACTGTTCCTCTGTCCTGGAGCACTGCTCCTCTGGCTTATAACTTTCAGGGAGTCATTTGTTATGCTCATTCTCTTACTAAAAGATGTCTATGAATTTGATGTCTATGAACAATAAAACCCGCTCCTATATAGAACTGGGATGCTAGCACAATTATCTAGTTTTTATTACTTACTATGCCCATCCCATCTGTGACTATCCCATATTTCACCTTCCTAGCCCTGGTAATCCTGGAGTTGCATTTCTGCCCCGTTTGAAAACTACCCTTTTACCTGGCTTCTTTCTCACACTCTCTTGGTGCTCAGGGTTGTACTCCTGCCACTGCGCCCCCTACTGGCAGATTCCTGTCATTGGAGATGCCCTGATGGAGGAGGAGATGCCCTACTCCATGTCCTGCTGCACCTATGGCCTAAGTTTCCAAGCCAGAGAGCCATCTGTAACCTGGAATGGAATCTCCACTTGCAACCATTTGCTTTCAAACCTACACTAGTCATGTTTTCACAAGACAGCTTTTGTCAAGATCACCAATAATAGTGATCGTCCTACATTCAATAAGAGTGATCCTCCTACATCCAATAATAGTGATCCCTAGTGCGACATCCCATCCCATTCCTACTCAGCCTCACAGCATTACTACCCACCCTCAGAAATCAATCTCTCTTCCAGCTTATACACTCCATGTCCCAGTCATGCCCATCGGCTTCTTTTATCTACACTCCGGATCCTTAGGCCATCTCTACAGCTGACTTTCAGACTCAAACATCTCCTCTTCCTATTGAACAAATCATTTCAAATTCACATGTTCAAAATTAAAATTCCTCCATCCCGTGACGCTTACTTATTTTCCTGACCTCATTAAGGGTCCTCTCTCTATTAAATGATTCCAGTTACAAACCAAAGCTCACCAGGGTCCTTCTCTCTTCACATCTTTAAGTCATCTCCAAAACCTGACTGTTTAGCCTCCAAATGCTGTGCTGTAGCTCTCCCCATATCTTACCATCTGCATTGTTACTGTCCGGGAATGAGTCACCATCTTTTCTCAGTTGGACTTCTGCACTGGCAGCTGAGAGCCAACTTTCATTCCCACAGTTAATTCTTCATGCGGCAGCCAGAAATAGCAAGCTGGAGCAGAGATTACACAGCGGGGCTCCCCTGCTCAATCCACTTCAAAGACTTCCTAACACCATCTGATTCCTTGTGGTCAAAGCTGCCCAAGATTTAGCACTCTGCTTCCTCCCCCAGCCTTGTCAGGTCATTGCTCTCATCTCTTTCCCTGGGACAAAGGCCTTCTGTGCTTCCCACCTGCCATACCTTGTACTGGCTTCACTCTCCACCTAGACCTTCCTGACTCCCTCCCTCATTATGGTCTCAGGACAAAGGTCACCTTCAGAATGAATTCTATTACCATGAATCCAGTCACACTACTCTGTTGTCTGTTTTACTGTCTATACAGAACTTACTAGCACTAGGAACACTCTTCTGTTGACTATGAGAAATCTTTGGGTTTATTTTAAAGAACTGAGAAACATAACAGGGCTTCAGAGAAAATTCAGCAAAATTCACCTGCATTTTTATCCACAGTTTGTATTTGACTAGTGTTTCTGGTTTGGAGATAGGGTCTCAGGTAGGCAAGACTGGCCAACAACTTACTATGCAACTGAAGATGTCCCTGGATCCCTACTGGTGCCTCCCATGTGATGGGACTACAGTGAGCCACCACAGCTGGCTTAGACATAATATAAATAAATATAATTATTTCCTCTTTTAAAAATGTGTAGCTTAAAGAACCATTGCAAGAAAATAACTCCAATGGCACTCTGCTACACTCAGAGCAGCATCTCGCTCAGCTGTCATCAGAGACGCTTCCTCCTGCCATAGATGGGAACAAGGACAGAGACCACAGCCAGACACTATACACAGAGTGAGAGACCTTGGAACATGCAGTCCTATATGGAATAGCTCCATCAGATCCCCAGGGAACCCTGTGGAAGAGGAGGCAGAAAGATTGTAAGAGCCAGAGGGGATGGAGGACACACGTGAAAGGAGGCCTTCTAAACACAACAGACCGCACATGTGAACTCACAGAGACTGAGGCACCACGTATAGGTCTACACAAGTCTGGGCCTGATGGGGTTCCCAGCACTGAGAGTGTAAGTGGGCATAAACTCTAAGCCCTACCCCAGAAGCTATGTCCATTTGATAACCACTTGTAAAGGAAAAGTTAGTTTTTTCCCACAGAGTTTCACTGGGGGCAGGGGGGAAATACAAACAACTCTCTAAGGGCTGGCCCCATGTCCTGCCCAGCAGTAGGTAACCAATACAAAATGGCGTCTTTGGGGAGGCCTTTGTCTCATAATCCTTTGTCGGGCTTTCGTATGTCTCTCTGTCTCCCTTACAGGGCTTCTGTGTATAGATCATGGTTTCCTCTGGTTTTGTGTTCTCATGGGATTTCTCTGTGTGGGATTGTGTGCATCTCTGTGTCTATATGTGCTTTTTGTGCCTTTTTTAAAAATTTTTTTTCTTCTGTTTGTTTTACTTTCTGGTTGGTTTGACTATTTTTAATCTTACTTTATTTGTTATTATTTTGTAGATGCCTGTTTTTCTCTAATTGTGTGTGTGTGTGTGTGTGTGTGTGAGAGAGAGAGAGAGAGAGAGAGAGAGAGAGAGAGAGAGAGAGAGAG
>NW_021620921.1:4862532-4877242 GCF_004785775.1 Grammomys surdaster | reverse complement strand
GAGAGAGAGAGAGAGAGAGAGAGAGAGAGAGAGAGAGAGAGAGAGAGAGAAAGGGTGTGGATTTGGACAAAATGGAAAGAGGAGAGACTGGAGGAGGGATTGAAGGAGGAAGACACATAATCAGAATATACTGTATGAAAAAAATCTATTTTCAATTTTTTTAAAAGATGTGTAGCTTAACAGAACCCTAAAGATTTGTGTTCCATGTGTTGGTTTCCAACTCATTTAAAGCAGTCACTGTGACCAAGAATGAATGTGTTTTATCTGTTTCTCCTGTCATTGAAGAGTGGGGTGGAATGGTTTAATATATTCATTACATGAAAAAAATAGCTAGCTAAGAGATACACATATACATACACATATACATACACATGCCTTGCTAATTCAATCTCTAAGAACAGTTACTTTCCTAAAACTGGCCAAGAACACTCCTATAGCCAGGAAACTATCAATCCCACAACATTTCATTTTTTATCTAAAAGTAAATTTCTTTAAACAAGAATCTCCAATAATACAGGTTAGACAAGAAACAATATACCAAATAACATATTTCTGTGCTGGGATGTCTCCTTCAGATGCAGATTCTCATGGATCCTATGGTGAACTGCGGTCTGTAGAAACCCCCGTGTAAGAGCAGTATCACAGGATCATCTGGCTCACCGGAGTCCATGAACCAACTGTTGGAAAACTAACGCATTTTTGGTTCCCTAACAAACCCTGGGCTGGGTTTCTGTGTAGACAACATTGCTCCCTGGTTACCTCTACCTCAGGCAGGCAACAGGACAAGAAAAGTAAAAGAAACAAAGCAAAAACTTGGAAATAAGGAGCTTTGTCTCCTCCAAAAAGAAAATAAGTATAGAGGGATGAGGTGGAGATAAAGGCCACGGCGCCGCTCCCAAGCTGTAACTGGTTTACACAGACTGATTTATGCAGAACATGAAAAGATTAAACTCCATGATCTCCTCACTCCGTGTACATGCTTCTGCATTTTTCCAGAAACATTATTTTATTCGTACAAGAGATCTTTTCTTCTTTAAAAATCAAACTATATGTGTTTAAAATAAAACTTTAAAATACTAAAACCTTTTAAACTATATTGGATGTTTAAAGTATGATCAGTTAGACCACAGCAAACGCTAGACTTCATATCTCCGACATAATCAGCTTTTTTTTAAGTAGCATTTTAAATAGTCAGCTAAATCAAAGCATAACTGTCCTGTGTGTTTAGTAGACTGACACTTGTTCAACGTCCACCAAATGTCAGGCTTTGCATATCCGATAAGTTAGAAATAAAAAAAAAAATGAGTGAAAACATGCTGATTCCCCCACATGAACAAGTTTGGAGCCAAGACAGAAACACAATACAATACAGTTGCTGGAGGTAACAGGAAGTAGAGGTGGTGAAATGGGACCCAAGGTTGGTGCCAGGAGGAAGCTGGGAGGTTTCCAGAGAGACAATGCTCCGTTTCTGTTTTCATATTTCTGTATTACCAGAGGTTAAGCACAGCAGTATGAGGGGAAAAGGTGTTTAGGATAGACAGTGGCTAATGCGGTTTAGCAAGGACTAGGCACAGTGGTCACACCTTTAACTCCAGAACCCAGTGTGTAATTTGGTCCCTGTACCAAGTCAGCTACAGCCTAAGAACAACAGCAGCAGCAACAAAATGGCATACGTTCACATTGCAAATAGTTCCTAAGAATAAGCACGTGAAACGTAGATCGTCAGACCTGAGCTACACAGCAAGCTGAGTATGCATGTGGGAATTCCATGTTTACTGCTGTACCACTCACAATAACCGTGATATGGACCAGCCTGGATGTTCACCAGCTGATGACGATATAAAGAAAACAAGGTAGATGTGTGCAATGCAACTGTACCACCTGTAAATACTCCATTGCAGGAACATGAATGAAACCAAAGGTGGCTGGGGTTATTTAAGTAAGCCAGGCCCAGAAAGACAAATACCCCATGTGTTCTCCTGTGTGGAATATAGGCATCAACTTATATATGATGAGAATGGAGGAACAGGTCTAAAGGAAATAAGGAAGACAACACGGTCATGAAATTCACTTTCTCTTTATAGTAATCAACAACTTTTACACACGGAGAACATGAGCTTTTGAAATTTTAATACATACATACACTTTAACGATCTTTTCTATATTGGTTATGTGTTGAAACAGTATTTTCAATTATCCAGTTACCATATATTAAAATTAACTTTACCTGCTTATATTTTTGTATGCTTGTTGAAGAATATGTACTTTACATTATATAAATATGGGACAGTCTGGTTTGAAATGAGTACACTGGCTGAGAGCATCAGTAAGTAATGAGTAAGGCTGGATGGGGGAAGCCACAACCACGCAGCTTGCTTACAGAAACAAAGGATCTTTAGGAAGGTTAAAGCTCTTAGACATGACCTTTACAACGGTCCTCCTTAACCCAAGAACCGGAGGTCTGAGCTACAGTAGCATAGCTGGGGATATGAAGCTTCAAAGCGATGCTGGAGATACTGAACAAGTCAAATAGGCCAGACCTGGTGATGGACTAAATGTGGACGGAGTATGAGGAGAACCTGGATGAATTTTGACTTATAAAACTGGATGCAAATGGTATCATCCGGGTGCTTGGGGTTTACCGGACATACTGCGTCTAGGGTACCTGTGGGCAGGTTAATCCAATCGGAAGTACCTACAATTACCTACACAGAAGTCGGAGAGATGCAAATTTGGGGGTGTGCTAATAAGTTACAGATAGTAGAAGCAAACAGGAAGGATGGAGTTGGCCAAGAGAACTATGGGATAAAAAAAAAAATGGAAGACTGAGTTGTGGGCAGAGAAGGGGGTGTCCCCACAACTTGACAATAGGAAGGACTGCTTGAGTTTTTTTCCCAGCAAGTCTTACAGAAGTAGTTCTGTGATGTTAAAGAGATACAGCTTTGGAAATATTTCCTTTCCAAAGGCATCAACTGCTTTTGACTTCTGGATGACAGTTTATTAGTTTAAAGAACTAAAGCAAACTCGTCTTTCCTGCCATACATTTTAATAAACATACTAACCAATATGCAACCAAACACAGGGTGAAATAGTGTAAATTCTAAAATAAAATTGGAGTGTAGAAAAAGACTAGAAAGAATAGATTAATAAGCATGAGAAAAATGAGACCTCCATTTACCTTTAACCTTGATGCCTGTAGCTCTCCCACCACAACCGTCATCATTTAAATGACTTTTTAAATTCACTTATTTATGTTTGATTATTTGTTTGTTTGTTTATTAGTTATGTGGGTGTTTTGCTGAATGTATGTCTGTGTACCATGTATATAGTTCCTGGTGCTCAGAAGGGCCAGAAGACAGCATAGGATTCCCTGGAACTGGAGTTACAGACAGTTGTGAGCTGCCATGTGGATGCCGGCAATCAAACCTAGGACCTCTGGGAGAGTAGTAAGTATTCTTAACTATTGAATCATCTCCCAAGCCCTAAGTTATGACTGTTGATCCCAAAGACATTTAACTAATCCTGAATGCAAGGTTGGGTATAACATGTATGTAGTCAATCATACTCTGCTTGAGTGAAGAGCTAAGACCCTCAAACTTCGGGATGGAGATGTGCAGACATGAGCTGGTCTATGACAGGAAACACACACACAGACACAAAATCAGTCCTAAAAGAAAATCTACTTTCATAAAACCTTCCTCCACAGCCCCAACCCCACTTACCAAATATCTCCATAAAATTAAACTTCACACTGTGTCTGCTATTCACTACACTCCTCCTCTGGAGGAAAAAATACTGCCACTTGTTACCAACCAAAGATGCCATTACTTTTCAAGTCCATGAAGTGAATAATAATTTACATTCAGGTGAACTGGACCAGTCTCTCACACTGGAAAACACTGTTCCCTTGTTCAGCTAGCGCGAAACAAAAGGCATCTGTATTCACCCCCAACTCAGTTATGCCAGCAGGAAGGTTTTGCTAACTACCTTTATTCGCTCCATTCCATCCCTCAATGATGTATAAGAGTAATCCACAGCCTGGACCAAAGTGCCTCTCCCCTTTAACGACAGTGTAACAATAATATCCTAGACTATTCCAGAGTCTCTGAAAGGCTCCGCGCGCCCTCCTTCCTCATCCCGATCTCCACCAGCCTCCAGAGGTTTCTTTCCGGTAATTTCGCTCTTCTCTAGATCCGTCTGCACGTGCTTTCCTCCTGCTTTAGGGGACTAACAAAACCCAACCTCTCAACTTTCTCTCGCGCCTCTCCAAAGCCGCATCAGCTGTCCAGCCCCGCCCAGCCCCGCCCAGCCCCGCCCCATCACGTCCATCCCCCGGCCGCAGACCTCCTCTCTTTTCGGCTGCGGCCCGCCCCTCACCCTCCAAGCTGGCACCTTCTGCCTAGATCATCGGCCGATCCCCGAGTCCGGCCGACAGCTACGGTCCGAGACCTAGAGTACCCGGATGCTGTAGACTGCGGCTGCGGGGAATTTGAACTCACTCACTGTAGGGACCACGGCTGCGGTCGGCGGCTCGGCGGCTTCGGCTCCCGGGCAACGGAGCGGAGGCCCAGCTTGCACCGCGGGAGGACCGGCCTCTGCCTTCCCGATTTCCCATTGGTTACTGACTCCATACGGCTATTGCTATTGGTTACATTGGCATCGGAAGGCGGGATGGCGAGGCGAGAGGCATCAGCCATTGGTCGGCCGCTGAGCGGGGACCGCGACCCGCGAGGACAGTTGCTGCGCGGAGCCCAGCAGCCCAGGAGCGACCGAAAGAATGCCAACACTTCTCGTAGAGGGACGCCGGCTCCGGAAAGGGTCTGTGAAACTGGCCGCTGGACAAAATCCTTTGAACTGCCCCGATTTCTTTCTGAATATTTTGAGTTTCGTTATAAAGAAATCATAATATACTTTTCTGGTTCCGCTGAAATTATCTGTAGGAGGATGTGGACTTAAACTTTAATGATGCTCCTGCCTGGGGTCTGGGCTTCCTTGAGATAACGCATCTTGAATATGGCTTGCGCGTGATTTTTAAGTTCTGAAGGGAATTTGGGGCTAAAGGAAAATGGGAACACGTTTGTGGAAAATTATGTTTTTAGAGGAAATATTCTGAAGTGAATGCTAGTGGGCTACGGGAAGCTGGATGGCTAATATTTCTTTTAAAATTGACAGTGCATATTAAGCAGCATTAATTGCAATAGGCAAAGAAGCTATAAAGAAAATCTTTTCCACTGGGGCTTTGAAGCTCTCTGCCCCTCATCTAGATCAGTTAATAAGACTACTCAGTTCCTGATTGAATCTTGCTAGTGTCTCTCTGGTTTCAGTCTTCAACTGCAGATCGAATTCTTTAACGCAAATATATTCTAATCTGTTGCCCATTAAAGATCATCACTCCCATTTCTCGCCTCACTTTATTTTTTCCCTTCAAGTAACAGAATAACCTACCTAAATATTGTAAATATAATTTTCTATGTATTTTCCTATGGTACACAGTTTGTCATAGGAGGTAGCAGTTGTCCTTTAGTGAAAATAACATGAGGACTCCCTCAGACTGTCATGAAATCCTTCATATCCCACAGTTCAGTCCCATACTTCTCTGTCAAAATAGCTCACTGTTGTTACTCACAGAGTTAACAGAAAGTAGTTTAACAATCAATAAAGAAGAACACTGCCATCTCCCTAGACAGCTACCCCCCCAACCCCCTCCTGAGAAGAACTGTTGCACTCAGAGATAGCTAACAACTATGACAACCTAGCATTCAGAATGTTTTAGGCTGTATGATCCCATTCTGTTTCAACCCACAACTTAGATATTGTTATCTGTCATTTATACTCCAGAAAATAGATTCAGGGAATAGTAAGTGATGAGGTCAGGATAGACCCACATGGCTATTAAATTCCAAATCTAGCATCTTTAGAATGTTTCTCTAACAGGGTAATAGCATTACTGGCAAGTCAAAAAAAAAGTATCTAAAAATTTAGAAATCTCCCAAACAAAAATACCTAATTGGGTATAACATTTTCAGTGTCCTTATTACAGCGCACATATTATTATATCAGAGATAATGATTGCTTTATCTAACCTTGAAAAAAAGACCAAAATAATTTATAACACGCCCCCCACCCCAAACCAGTTTTACCAAATTGATATTCTAAAGGCTTCTCCAAAGTGTGTGATGATAATTTCACCTTTCTATATGACATGGCTTTCATCTGTCATTTTGTTAGGATGTCAGTTTTCTTTTTTTTGGTTTTTTCGAGACAGGGTTTCTCTGTGTGTAGCCCTGGCTGTCCTGGAACTCACTCTGTAGGCCAGGCTAGCCTCAAACTCTCGAACTCAGAGATCCACCTGCCTCTGTCTCCCAAGTGCTGGGATTAAAGGCATGCGCCACCACCGCCCAGCGGATGTCAGTTTTCTGATTATATCATTTCACTTCTGTGCACTACATAGGATACAGTTTTTCAGGAAAAAGAAGAAATGAAGCTACCAAACCACATTTTAGTATTTTTTGCTAATTGAAACTAACTGCATTAATTATTAGACTGCTGTTTCTAAAGATTATATATTTGGGGATGAAGCCTGCTCACCATTGGGTACTCTGGGGTTGTATTTTTAGGAGTTCTTGTTATTGCAGTGACTTCAGACTCCCATTGGCCAATGAATGGCCATTTTGTTTTCTGCAGGACTTTGCCATGTTTGATGCTCTGTGGCAATGAATGACACAAAGAAAATTTAAGTATTTCTTCAAATGGTTTTCTAATAGAATCATTCCAGTTTTTTCTAATGAGGTAACTACTATTGCAGCGTCAGGAGGATTTTTGTTAGAACCTTCAGACCATTCACTAGCCAGAGGAATATGTAGCCTTCCTGCCGTCAGACAATACAGAGATACACATACATGCACACACACGCATATAATCTTATATAATCTTATAACAGTAGATCATCCTCAGCAAAATTTCATAAGATATCATTCTTTTACAAAGTTACGTATGACAGATACCTATAATCTAAAATTTGTGAGCCTCAGACAGGAATAGCTCGACTTCCAGCCTTGGCTATATACATAGCAAGATGTTCTCTTAAACAAAGAACAACAAAAAGAGCAAAACCAAACCAACGCCCCTGGCATTGGGCAAAGAGGTGCCTCGTTGATGTTCTTCTGTCAGTCAGAGGCAGTTGGCAGTCCTTTGTTCACCCTAGCCTGACGCCTGGCTTGGTGGCCAAAGCCATTTTATGCCTAGGACACACAAAAAAATCAAATCCAGGCAGCACAGCACAGGAGGAGGAAAACAGGCCTGCATTATGCCATGCCATAAGGTGAGGGCAGGGGAAAGATGCCCACAGGCCTGCCCTCCACTCCACAGCATAGGTAGGCCATAAACACACAAAGCCCTGCCTACCACCAAGCTGCGTATCGAGAGAGGAAGACAGAAAGAGACCTGCAATTGCTATGCCATCCACAGACCTGCCATCCTGTGAACAGCACAGACAGGCCATAGACATCCACTTGCCAACCTGCCGTGCAGGGAGACGGAGGATGTAACCAGGGTCCTGCTAGCCGCATGGCCAGCCGGCAGTGAGAACAGCCACAGTGTGCAAGTCTGTGGTGGTCAGATGGGAGAGGAAGAGAAGTGGAGCAACTTGAGCATTATGAAGAGAGGGAGAACTGGAGACTTCAGAGTGGAGAGGAGTAGCGTATTTTGAATGGCCAGTGGCACCACCTGGGGCCATGGTGAGGTCCCAGCCTGGGCTGCTGCTGAACACTGTCTGAGTCCATGGCTACACAGTGGCAGGGGTCAGTGTAGATGTCCATGGTTCATATTACCACTAGAGAATATGGGCAAGTCCCCAGTGGGGGCAGCCTATGGGGGTGATGTGGACTTCAGGGGGTGTCTAGAACTGGTCCCATCTCTCATCACTGGCTCCAGTGTATTGGCCAGAGCTGGCTCCACCTCTCACCAATGGCAGCACTCAAGAGCAAGCCATGCGCCTTGCTCAGGCATCATAATGGAGCTGGCCCTGGTGGCAGGGGTGTGGGTGAGCCATACCCTGTGTGTGGGAGAGCTGACTCTGGTAGTTGGGAAAGCAGGGCTGCTCCCTCACCCCTCTGCACTGCCACCAGAGGGAACAGCTGACCCCAAGAGCAGGCCCTAACCTCACCTGGGAAGCACAGTAGGATACCCTTGTGTGAGAGGCTGCAAATGAACCAGCCTCCAGGGTGAAGCGAGGGAGGGCTTGGCCCCACCATTCGTCTGCCATGAGGTGTCGTGGGGTTGGATGTGATGCCCTCCTCACCCCTTGCTACCCGTGACAGGAGAGTTGACCCTAGGATCATGAAAGTGGGTAAGATGGCCTTGTCTGTCACCAGCTGCAGCACTTAGGAAAGTTGGCCTCACATCTCATCATGGAAGCTGTAGCAGGCCACAGAGTGTCCCACAGTATATCCCTCTGTCCACACATCTTCACTGGCATGTGTTCATTGCAAAGGCTAGCTCTCCTGAGTGCTGCCACCCGGGAGAGGTGGGCACAGCTTAAAGCGCTGCAGCCAGAGATGTTTTTCTATGCTTTTGTGTGTGTGTGTGTGTGTGTGTGTGTATGTGTGTGTGTGTGTTTATTTTGGGGAGAAAGTTGCAAGAGTGAAGGGTGGATATGAGGGGATGGGATACTGAGCGGGACTGAGGCACAAGATGTGAAAGTTTACCCAAGTATGTGATAAGTATTGAAGTTTAACAATTTAAAAATGGGACTTCATGTTGTTCATACTGCTTTAAATGTATTACTTGATTTGTTTGTTTCTTAAGTAAATAGGTTGTTAGCATATAACATTAATAAAGAGCATCTATATTTGGTATTTTTAAAAAAAACTGAATGACTTAAGAAAAAATGAACTAAAGATAAGCCTTAAGGAAACTGAAGACCTAGAAGGCAGGGCTGCTCTTGCAAAAACACACAGTCCAATCTGACTATCCCTGCTCATCTTTGATGGCTCAGTGGTTAAGAGCACTGACTGCTCTTCCAGAGGTCCTGAGTTCAATTCCTGCCAGCCACATGGTGGCTCACAACCATCTGTAATGAGATCTGATGCCCTCTTCTGGTGTGTCTGAAGACAGCTATGATGTACTCACATATATAAAATAAATAAGAAAAAAGTTAGCATAGTACTCCTAGCTGTTGATTATTACACTATATGAAAGATGAATTGTTGAATACTTGATGAAGTTTTTGAGTGATTTACTGTGTCCGTTGAAAAAGAAACTGAACCACTTATATATTCGCTAGTAACTTTCTTTAAAATTGTAAGGTAAATTATTCACCAGACCAATCTGGTGGATTTCTTTTTCTTTTTAAATTTAAGAAAAGTACATAATTATAAGTTCTCCAGTCTGAGAAAAACAGATAATTCAACTAAATGTCTCCGTCCTTTGATACATCTTAATTCAGAGCAGCCATACCTTAAGTATTCACTAGGCTCACAGCAGTCGTAGGTACCTCACGGTCAGCACATATTTACACTGTTTACACATAGGTGTAACATGGGTGGTGGGAAGCTGGCTGCTGGGGAAAACAAACAGACAAACAAAACCCTGATGCTGAACTAGAAGCCTGCATCCTTAATTCCAAATCTGACTTTGCCTCTTACTAGCTGTGGCAGTGTTTGGTTCCTTCCTTCCTTCCTTCCTTCCTTCCTTCCTTCCTTCCTTCCTTCCTTTCCTTCCTTCTTTCTCCTTTCTTTTGTTCTTTCTTTCTTCCTTTCTTTCTTTCTTTCCTTCTTTCTCCTTCCTTTCTTTCTTTCTCCTTTCTTTCTTTCTCCTTAATTTCTTTCTTTCTTTCTCAGTTTTGATTCTGTTTTATTTTTGGGACAGCAAATTACAGCATCAGTTGCCACTGCCTGCCTTGGAAATAAAGCCCCATATCTAAAATACAGGAAGCAGATTTCATCAAAGGAGCTCTTTGCTGTGAAAGGGCACAATGCTGTGAAAGTGCATGGCAGAGAGGGCTGGGTACAAATGGCTTGCAGCCTTTGTGAGCTTGTTCTCTCTGTGTGTTTCTGTTTCTCTCCCTGACACACACACACACACACACACACACACACACACGCACACACCTTCTTGGGAGGTTCTAATGAACTTGCTAAGCACATCTGAAAATCCTTGGAAGAAACCATGTGTAAGGTCCTTCCCATTTTAAACAGGTCTGTGGTTACATGAGTACAACTCCATTCAGACTCAGTCTCTTTCGCCAGGATCAGCATTTAATCAAGAATGAGAAAGCAGAGTAAGTTCAGTACTGTCCAGGGACTTAGACTGATATAGATATGGTTTGATCCATATCTATAGTTTCATGTCATTGTTAGATTTTATAAATGAAAATACAAACATAAGTCATTCACATGGCTTCTAATGTTATCTTTTCTTCAGTACTTAGGCCTTTGTCTTCAAACAATATCTTGTACAGTTATAACTGTGAAATCAGAGACTGCCCTGCTGGTTTGGGGATCAATCTCAATCTCTGTTCCCCCCCACCCCATGTGAGTGTGTGTGCGTGTGTGTGTGTGTGTGTGTGTGTATTTCTCTCTGTCCAAATATATGTCTCTCTGTCTGTGTGTGTGTGTTTGTCTCTGTATGTGTGCATGTGTGTGTATGTCTGTTTGCATGTCTCTGTCTCTGTCTCTTTCCCTCTCTGTCTCTATCCCTCTGTCTCTCTGTGTCTCTGTATGTCTCTCCCTCTCCCTGTGTGTGGGTATGTTTCTCTGTGACTGTGTATGTGTCTGTGTGTGTGTCTGTCTCTGACTTTGTGTCTCTCTCCCTCTCTGTTGCGCTCTCTCTCTCTCTCTCTCTCTCTCTCTCTCTCTCTCTCTCTCTCCTTTTGTTACTTTTGTTAGTTACATTTTTATTTTGTTAAGGAGCTATCCTCCTGCCTCAACCTCCTGAGTGCTAGAATTCCTGTCCTGTAAAGCTGGAATTTCCAGGCCTTCCTTGCCCTGCTAAACTGAAATGGGAGAAGGTGGAGGCCCCAGCAATTCAGCATCTCCACGATATGGCATTCTTCAATTCTCAAGAATTCTCTCACTTAGCAAACCAAAACGTGCAACCAAAAGTGAAGGCCAGCTCCAATCCCACCATCACCACAGAGAGATGTTCAAATCCACCTGCAGCTGGTGTGAGAACCCTAAAGGGCGCAGCCCCCAGCAAGGAGCATGGTACTGGCTCCCCACGACGCATTGTTGCACCTGCAGCAATTTAATAAAGTAATTGACATTACACCGGTCCCAGATGAGACGTGGTGAAGATGTTCATGCCACAGAAACAGGAAAACTGCCACAAATCAGACTTTTCCCCAGAGTCAGTTGTTAGCCCCTATCAGCACACCTCTTAATCCAGGGATCCGGAGGCAGCAACCTGAGGAAGGACGCGCTGCATCTTGACGAGAAACAAAAATTTAAGTTAATAAATTAAAAAATAAAGCCCAGTAGGACTGTATCTATTCATGAGTAAAAGCTTTAATACCACCCACAAAGAGCAATTTTCTCCCCGCAGTGGCATACTCTAATTCCTATTGTCCAGTGGGTGACTGATTTCTCTGATACAAGCCATTATTTAGATCAGAGAGTTATTTTGAGGATTAATTTTTAATAATATACAATCCAGCCAAGAAAAAGCTCTAGGAATAATTTTTAAGATGGTCAAGATTTTACACGTTTTGTGAGGTTTAAGACTAAAGCCCGAGCATTAAATTAAGGAGCAACTATTGAAAGTGCGGCCTGTGGAGTAAGCGCTCTGATCTACCTTCTCTCGGCGCCCTCTGGTTCTATTTGTGGCTCAGAAGGTGACTGAGAGGACGATGAGTGCGATGAGTGCGAGCCGCAGGTCTCCCCGGATTTAAGCCTCCCACCTGAACCTTCACTCCTCTGAGGCGTGACGCTGCCCTTTCCTCCTCCTCCCTTCATAGCCGCCGCTCTTTGTGGCGCAGCATCTCGCTCCGCTTCAGGGTTTGGCCATGCCTGTGATGCCGGGTGCATCAGCTGCCCTGCCCATCCATGGCGGTGGGAGAAAAACAAGCAGCCTTGCAGTCATTTGGACTTGAATCCTTTAAAATGATGCATAGCTTATTTCTCAGGCGCTTTCCAACCAACGCGTTCAGATGAGTGAAATCTGGGAATACACCAACTTAATTTCCCCCACTTTTCCCTTCTGTTTTAACGGTTGGCCTGCCTCACCAAGTATAACTCATCTTTGATCTCACCACCTAAAATTTTATCTTGGTAATTAAAACAATTGGAAAGCAATTTTAGAAATAAGATTCCATAGGAAAACAAACTATATAAAACAGACACTTCCTGTTCCCTCCCACTACATATAGCTAAGTAACTATTAGACCAGTGACCTACATCATAGAATGAAAAGAAAAAAAAAAGAGTGCCAAAAATGTAAAGATGCTTGCGAAGAAACGTTGCCCCAGACACTGGCCCTTTAACAACAGTGGTTCTTGGCGTTGTATTACTAGTCTGCAAATGCAGTGTTAAATGATTGGCTGCAGCGATCTATCCAAAGGAAAGCGTCAGCCTGTTCTCAGCCCCTGGCTAACACTTGGTAGTATTGTGTCTTTTTGATCAAGTTTATGTCTCTCCTTCCTCCTCCTCCTCCTCCTCCTCCTCCTCCTCCTCCTCCTCCTCCTCCTCCTCCTCCTCCTCTTCCTCCGGAGACATGACATTCTCTACTTCAGGTTAACATTGAATTCCCTAGTAGCTGACAATGACTTTGAATTCTGATCCTTATGACTTTGCTAGTAAAGTGATGAGATTGCAGGCCTGTGCCATCACCCTGGCTTATGCAGTGCTAGCCATGAAGCCAGGGTCTCAGGCGTGCTAGGCAAGCGCTTTGTTCACTGAGTCGCATCCCCAGGCATGCTTTTTCCAATACGGTGTTATTGGAAAAACAACAAAGGGGCGGACAGGCTTTCTATACAAAATCCTTGTAAGCAGTGGTCTTAAGGAAAGCATTCCATGCTGTCAGTATCCACTTAGAAATGACAGACTTCCAGGGATCAAAGAAGCAAGTAGTAGTGAGGTCGTGGAATCTTTATGAGGGAGCAATTTCTATGTGCCTTGACCCAACCTGGAACACCATAATTAGTACTGTACTCAGGACAAAGATGAAGTTGATCACAACACTGTGACATTGTTTAACACATTTAGGAAAATAAAACAATACAAATTAGTGGGGAAAATATCTACCAAAGTGTCTCAGGCTTCCCCTTCCCATCTGCTAAACAGAAGGTTGGCTGGGATATTTTCGCCCTGATTGCTGAAAACTTTGAATGATTACCCTCGAAGAAGACACAGATAATTAGGACTTGCCACCTTCCTCAAGACTATGTACAGGAATCAAGCCCTGCCCTGGAAAACGTCTCTCCTCATCTTCAGCAGAAGAGGCCTGAGTTTGGGAAAGGATAGAAGAAACTAGTTGCCTTTACACAGAGATTTGTTGTTCGTTTATTTTGGTTTCTTGTTTTGAGGGGGGTTGTTGTTTGTTTGCTTACTCTTTTGGAGCTCAGTAGGAGGGGACTGAGAGGTGGAAATCCAATCAAACAACTCCTATCAACCCACAGTGTCTAAAAGAGGGGATATTAACATCTCCTGACCGGTGCTGATCAGTTACAGTCCCTTTGTTCAGTGGTTTGGTGTTCTCATTGGGATAGAGTATTTGAGACAGTTGTTGAAAGAATTTCACATTGGTAGGAGACATCTTAAATGCTAGCATTTATTTCTAGTGTAGCAATATCTGAAACTGGAACCAAAAGGACCCCAACTAGAAAGGCTTTAGATACAGACCAGATTCCAGTTTAATTTTCCATAAAAAGACATGGCGACTATCACTGAGGTTTCCTGATTGCACGTGAAAGAAGGCTCAACAAAGGAGTGCTGGGTGGCCACAGATACAGTTAGAGGGGTGAATGCAAGGGGGAAATTACAGTTAGAAGGGAAAGTCCCCCTCGTCCTCAGAGACATAGGGGACATTGGTAAAGCCGAGCATTGCCTAGGTAACCAGGCTTTGACTCCTTGGAAACATCCAGGCCTCTGGAGTGTGATCTCAGCTCAACATGCTAGACTATAGCAAGACAGTTGGCATCTTCATACCCCTGATGATGTCCCTTGGGGAAAAGCTGATGCCAACCCTCTCATCCCCTAGATCTGTGGCACATTTCTTTTCTACTCTTCAGCTTGGCCATATTCATGGTTCTATATCCTGGTGAGAATAGATTGAATTCAACCATGGGGACCACACCTGAGAACTTCACCTAATCCTTAATCACTCAAAGTTTCTTCTGGGTTTTCTTCTTCTTTGTTTGTCTTTGGTTTTCTGAGACACAGTCTCTGGCTGTCCTAGAGCTCCCTATATCGACAGGCTGGTTTCAAACTTACACAGATCCTCCTGCCTCTGCTTTGTGAGTGTAGGGATTTAAGGCATGTGCCACCTAGGCCTGGCTAAGGTTCTTCTTCTGAACCTAGGATTAAGATGTTTTTAACCTTCTCATCCCTCACAACGATGTTAAACATCAACCACAGAGCATTGGTATCATTAAACAGCATCCATGACCCGGGAGCTGAGTCTCCATTTATCTCTCCACATGTCTCTCCCTCTCCTCCCTCTCCCTCTCCCTCTCCCCCTCCCCCTCCCCCTCCCTTCCCCTTCCCCCTCCCCCTCC
>NW_021620921.1:4852091-4862132 GCF_004785775.1 Grammomys surdaster | reverse complement strand
CTCCCCTCCCCCTCTCTCTCCCTTTCTCTGAATCTGTGTGTCTGTGTCTGTGTCCTTACATCTCTTCTTTTGTAATCTTCCCATGTGTCTCTCTCTGAATGTCTTAAAAAAAAAAGAATGTTTTATACCTAGACTATGTTTCAAACACTGTATCACCAGAATGTTATGGAACCTGACCAAGATGTTAGACTTGTAGGAACCTAGAATTCAACCGAAGCATAGTTGAGAGAAGTGACTGGAAAAGAAATGAGACAGTTGTATTAATGCCTGCCTTTCATAGTTCTATTGCTCAGAAGAGGCACTGTCACCAAAGTGACTTATAGAAGACTATATCTGGGGCTTACCATTTCAGAGGGTGACAGTATGGCCCTCATGGACGCATGGCAGCAGGCAGGCAGGCACGGCTCTGGAACAGCAGCTGAGAGCTTACTCCCTGATCCGCAACAGGAGGCAAAGAGAGAGAGAGAGATCACTGAGAATGACTTGGGCTTTTGAAACCCAATCCCAACCCCAGTCGTAGTAACAGTGACTTAAGTTCTCCAACAAGACCACACCTACTAAAATGTGAGTTTGCTGTCAAGTGTCAAAAATATAAATGAAAGATTTAAAGCAATATTTAGTTTAGCTGAAGGGAAGAAAATGAAAGAGAACAAGAGGAAAGGCCGGCCATTTGCACCTGCTGCTAACAAAATTATCAAAGAGAGAAGGACTTGGGAAGCCAGAACAGGGCACCAGAACACCTGAAACTGGAGTTAGATGGTTCTGAACTGCCATATGGGCGCTCATAACCACTGAGTCATCTTTCCAACCCCTGCCTTATATTTTGAAATGGGGTCTCTTCCTGATTCTGGAACTCACTGATTTGTCAAGAGTGGCTGGCCAGCATGCCACAGGGACCCTTGTGTCTGTGCATTCCGGCACTAGTCTGAGAGATGCATGCCTTGTTGTCTGGCTTTTACATGGATGATGAACATCTAAACTCCAGTCCTCAAAATGCACACCAAGCACTTCACTAACTGAACTGTCTCCCCAGCCCCAGAGGTGTTACTTTTGAAGAGCATTTTTTTTATCAGCTCTTTAAAGACTGTTTTTAATTCCTCTCCTGTGCTTTTTCCAATGCAGGCTATTAAAAAAAATTTAAAGAACATACAAAGCCTCATCTTTAATATTCATAATGGAACAAGAGAAAGTATCAAAATGGTCAGGGAGCCAAGCAGGTATGTGCACTTGACCATATAACTGCCAGCTTGAGGTGAGTGTCGGAGCCTGTGCCTGGAACCATAACACTGAAGGACGGAGACGGGAGGATGGATATGGTTATGTAGTAAGATGCTGTCTCCTAAAAAACAAAGTCCATAAAGAAGAGAGGAAAGAAAAGCCACCTAAGGTCTTTGCAACTGATGTTGAACCTTTCAAGGTAAGATCTACAAAGGAACAACATTCACACAACAGCTAGATGCTCAGGCCCCCAAGTCCAGAGTTACAGAGTGAAGATCTTCATGTCAGGCAACGCACATGCTCAGAGAAGCTTGAAAAGCATGTTTCAAGTTTAAGGGAATCTAAACTTGCCTTTGGAAGATCTCAACAGTTGAAACGGGGTGCCTGGGGCTGGCAAGATGGCTCAGCTAATAAAAATGGAATGTGTTACACAAGTGTGGCACCTGAGTTCTGTTCCGGAAAGTCCGTAAAGCTGGAAGGAGAAAATCGACTCCACAAAGTTTTCCTCTGTCCATCTCTCTAGCCCCAGAATCTTTTTATTATAAGAAATCTGAGGGATAGGAAAACATGACTTTTAAGTCACAAAATTTGTGTTAAAGGATATAATGTATTCAAAAATATTAATAGACACTTTCTGATTTTCTCTTGACAAATACTACTGACAATCGTTTGAGAGTTCTGGTTTCTGAAGTAGTCTTTAAAATTCAATAGAAGCTTTATTGAGAAGTCTGCAAGATGGAATAAAGAATGCTGATTTAAAATTTGTAATTCAAATGTATTTTTTTCTCTAAATCCTAAAGTTTAGTCAATTGAAATATAAGTTAAAGCTATAAGTCTCAATAGCATTTTACATTTCAGAGTGGTGTAGTTAAGAGATTTGAAGTTATAAGTCAGGAAGATCTGGCTGTCACTGAGAAGTTGCAAATTGGTACCAGTTACTTAAATCCCCTATTCTGTGTTTACGAGCCTAGCATTTAATGGATGAGCCATCTTCCCAATCATAGATCCTTGTCTGTAAAATGGAAAACATATAAACATCTACTTCATTGTCTATTTCAAACATTAAATTAGGTAATTTCTTAGGACATTCATATTTTCATGCACTCGACAATAGCTAAAGGAGAATGTGATCTAGGGGTTACTGTAAGGTAAACATCGCTGTTACCGGAACTCTCTTAGAGTTAGCAGCTGTGTGGATGATATAAAAGAAAAAGACACCCTTGTACAGCAGCCGCATTCTGTGACCTACATAAGCAAAAGCTAAAACTGCTTCCTGTTCCTAGAAAGGAAAATTGAATAAAGAGGTCAAATAACCTCAGATTGATTTATAGGCTTAATTAATATCACAAAACCCATTGCTTTAAATAATTCCAAAATTATTGTGAAATGTAATTTAATCACATTGCTATTCATTGTATTTCTATTTCCTGTTATAAAAAACTTCATGAGAATTTTATGTTTGAATATTCTTTAATAAGAGAATATCTTGAAGGACAAAAGTTATAAAAATGGAATGACTGTAATACAGAACACATTGGCCTTAAGACTTTTTGATAGATTTAAGCCGGTTTCTACTCCAAAAGAATATAAGGATGGGCATTCCCTTTCATTCGTACCAATATTTAGTATTTTCACTCTTGAAATATGAAAGGAAGTGACATCTCACTTCATACATTAATTGCATCTCATACATTAATTCTGGTAAGATTATAAAAGCATCAAATGACACTAGACTCTCTTATTAATATGTGTTCATTTCAGGTGAAGCAGTTACCTTTATTCAGATTTCATTAAGGTATTTAGTGCGGCACTGCAATATTGATAATCAGCTTATGTTTAAGTTAATATTTTATGGTACCCAGTGTGTCTGTTTTCCTCAGTTTAGTGTTTGTCTTTTCAGTGTGACTGTAGTAATTTTTAGGGTAGCAGAAACTATAATCATTTTTGGTCCTGGGGATTAAAGCCAGGCTTCATAGATGTTAGGCGTGTCTCTACCATTTCTAGACCAGAAATTGTAATTGGAGGATCATATTATCAAGTCGTGTGTGTGTGTGTGTGTGTGTATTGTTTACTGCTTTAATTTTAGAATATTTTTATCTTGCCAAAATTTTTTATTTTAAATGTATTTACTTTCATTTTATTTACCATTTATTAATAACCTATTATTTAATTTTATTTAAAAATGTATTTACTTTAAATTTGGGCCTCTTTTTTATGTTTGGAATTTTTCTACTTTATTTTTAGGTACATGTAACATGTGTTTGATAAAAGGATGGGAAGTATGAGAAGGACACAGGGCCACAAGGAGCACTCTTCAGGATCACAGGACAGGAAGCCCAGGACAGACATACAGACACACAGACTGCTTCAGTCACAAGGAGCACTCTCCAGGGTCACCAGCTGAGTAATATCTTTTCTTGTCTTCAGTTTGGGAAGTGTTCTTTATCATGTATTTTTTGGTGAGTAATTTTTTTTAATTTCTTCTTACAACATTTAATGTTTAGACATGGCATTTTTTCCTCATAATTATTTTTCATTTTAAGAATATAATTTTTCTGTTCACTCATCTAGTTTGAGGGAAATGTTGAGTACAGAAATGTGCAATGATATAGCAAATTAAATATAGCAATGTTTTTTTAAGTAGCTAGGACACAGGAGTAAAAAATCATGTGAAAAAGTATGTACTCTGTCTTTGTCAAAGGAGCTATGATTTTTTTCATATTTCTTCTACAGTCCTTGTCTTGATTCATAAACATGCTTTATGGTTAGAAGAAGAGATATTAACTTTGAAATTGCGAGAAGAAATGTGTGGTCATTTCTACAATGATTCTGCTTTTCTGCCCACATAGGGGATACAGAGAGTAGCGACGGTCATTTTATGATTCTTCCCTGACTGCATGCACAGAATAAGAACAAGAGATATGGAGTCAAATATCACCATGTACCTATCAACAAATCCTGATGAAAACATATCCAGGCTTCTGAGTTTTAACCACCACATTTAAAGTGTATCTTGTAGCATTTCATAGGTCATTCTTAAATGACGTTGAGTAATGACTGGGACAATAAACCAAATATAATTATGTCTTATGTTTAAATTATCAAAATCAACACCTATTTCCCTAATGTTTGTTGTTTGAAGTCATTATTATTTAAGTCACTCATGACAAGGAAATTATCCAAGCTATACCGAAATGTGTGTTCTTACAGAACAAGAAAAAGCATGTAGCCATGGATAGTCAAAGAACAACTATAGAATGAAAACAGAAATGTCAAGAGCTATTAAGAGAGAAAGGCCAGGGCTGGGGCTCTTCCCCCAGGAACACTCCCAGACTGTAGCAATCATCACCAGGCAGTAGCCTTCCAGGTGTAATTATGTTCGAATATTTACATTTGTACTAAATGAGCACCGTCAGACAGTGCCTTGCTGTCGGTAATGGGTGAGCTTGCAAGCTCACTTCAGTCAGCAAACATTATATGTCCAAAGAATGCCTTTTCCCTAAGTAAATTTTAATATTTTATGAGAAAATTATTGATTTATATGTCTCATTTGGCTGACAAAATAAATCTTTTTCCATCATGCCATTCCGGGAGAAAAGTTACACTAATTGCAGGAAGTTTGGAATTCATCACGCTGGGATAGACGAGCTGTTATGTATATTACAGTTTATTATTTTGAACTTCATTGATTTAAGGACTCAAGATTGTTCAAATCCAACTGGGCTATTGCTTTCCTTAGAGCTATCACAAAAGGAAATGTTTACTATGCAAATTAATATCATAAATGAAACTCTCCTAAGAGAGAAAAGTAATTTGAACATTTCAGGTACAGGAATCAAATGAATCTCTCAGGACTAAATGATGCAAGGAAGTGGGGGAGGGGGTGATGGCCACAGGGGCCTGAGTAAAGGTGGGACTCTGTTACAGAGGCTCTTGCTGGGAGTACTGCAGAGTGTGGCTACCAAAATGGATGAACTGCATAGGGCAGAGCTAGGGCACAGGCCATTTGTACACAGAAGGCCCATTCACTCTAAGACGAGGAGGCATTTGCTTATGGTGCTGCCTACATAAGGGTAGTGGGAGATCCTGGCCTCAAGCCCAGCTCTGCATGGTTGCATAAATACACTATACATATGCAAATTTCACTATAATTTTGAAAAGGGGAGATCTTATTTGAGTGTATTTAAACCAGAGTTCCATTAATTAATACTTAGAAAAATGACATACTCTCTGTAAGTTCATTTTAAATAGGAACAGTACACCACAGGAGCACCCTCAGAGACCAACAGACCAGCGGTGATCCAGCTGGAAAGGGAACACCGAAGTCCTTCTCAGCCCTGTGGGTGTTTTCCAATTTAACTATTACTCATGAAGCTATTCAAGCATATGTACCACAAAATAGCAGAATAAATCTCTGTGTTATCACCAAGTGAAAACAGTTATGACTGTTTTGGTGGCACAGACTTAACTTAAAGTGACACTACAGGGTGTGCCTATTTCTTCTATCATAATATCTGACAAAAGCCCGATAAACAGATGCATGAATGACAGGATTAACAAATTTAGAGTCAAGGAGGGGAAAACAGTTCGTAGCTAACGGGAAGCTAATGTTCTAGATCTAAATAGTAGACCAACTGATACATGTAAATTAGACCACGTCATACTCTCACTATACACTCACAAAAACATTGAGAAGGAGAAAAATAGATTAATCAACCTTCATGGGCTCAAAATTAAAAAAAAAAAAAGAAGGGTTGGGCAAAAGAGTCCCAGAGGCCAGCATGTCGCAGGAGCCATTATGATGTGCAGGAATGTGGTGGAGTGATGGGAGAGAAAAAGAAGCGGTGGTTTGAACACTGTGAAGAGAAGAGGAACTAAAGATTCAAGGGTGGCATGGAATAACCTGATAGGAGTGTCCTGATGGAAGTGGCACACTCTGCCACTTGAGGCCGTGATGAAGTCAGGTGCTGCCACTGAGGGCCATATCTGGGTCTGTGGCCATGCAACAGCAGGGCTCTGTGTTATTGTGCATAGCCTATGTTACTACCAAAGGCCATGTGATGTCCCTGGTCTGGGCTGCTACCTAGAACCATGTTGACATCTAAGGGCTGCACAGAGCTGCCTCTACCTCTCACCAGCTCCAGCACTCAGGAGATCGGCCTCTGCTCCTCACCTGGGCAGCACAGTAGAACTGCTCCAAGTGGCAAAGGCAAGTGTGAGCTAGCCTTGAGGCCATAAGAGTAAGAGAGTAGCCCGGTCCCTTGCTGGTTGTAGTACTTGGGTGAGCTAGCCAGGGACATGCTGGAGAGCTAGCCTTGGTGGTGTGGGTGTGGGAGAGCTTGTGGGCTGACCAACTCAGCTACCACCCAGGCCAAGATCCTGGACTTTGAGTTGGCCCACACACCAGAATCTACCACATCTATGAACTGCTGAAAGCATGTGAAGGGGGCAGTCCTGCAGATCCAAAGCTGCAGGATCTCCATGACACAGGGCAACAACAGGATATCTGAGAGGAGTCCTGATGAGGACCCAGTATTGATAGTATAGCAGAAGCCAGAGGCCTCTCGTACCAGACCAAAAAGTCATTGCAATGAACATTTGCAAGTTAAAGACGTTTGGACAAATGGGTATAGTGTTTGATACACCATGACACATTGCAGCTTCAACAACAAGACGTTTTGTTTGTTTTTAGTTTTTTGTATTTATTTTTTTCTTTTCTTTTGTGGGGAAGGTTTCAAGGGCAGAGGATGGGTACAAAGCATTTGGGAGCTGAGTGGCATTGGGATGCAAGATGTGAGAGAAAGAATTGATAAAAAGTTTTTTAATAAAGAAGAAAAGAAACAAACAATATATTGTTTGAATATTGAAAAAAAGGAACCCATGAGGTTGTATCAGTAACACACACACACCTGTCCATAAACACACAGACAGACACAAAGAGGGGGTACTCAGTAAAATGCTGAGTGCTGACTGTTGAGTATAGGGGATGTTAGAGATGGAAAGTTATTATTTTGAAGTCATGCTTAAGGGTTAAAACAGACAAGTTTATCAATGTATTTCATCTCCGTGAAGAGATAGATATTTCCATGGTTTAAAAGTGTCTCCACACATATTCCTCCATAGCTGCCAAAATAAAACTGATAAGTATGTAGCAGGAAAACAGACAGATCCTTGAATGAATGATCAAAATTAATACCACTGACACCAGTGATATGGAGACAGTGGACACAGACAGAGCCAGCCTTACCAGCTACACAAGTAGAACATTCCTGGGGCATCAGTCCCAGCTGAAGGAGACAGTAGTGACTCAGAACTCCAGGCTGTTGATTCTCCAACAACAGGAGCAATCCAGTTAGTTGGCAGAGGTCAACTGAAGTTTGATCATATCCCACTGGTCCTGGGTACAGTTCTGAAATATGTTTTCTCCCTTGTTTATGAACATCCTGGCCTTGAGGCCTGCAGACTCCCTATATTGACTCGACCTAGAGACTGCTGAGTTTGTCCTGTTATGGGCATCCACATCTTACACAATCACTCCTGCCTTGGGCTTTGGTGTGAACCTGAGATGACAGTAATGGAGAACTTTCAGTGCGTGAGCTGCTACTCAACTCTAATCATCCCCCAGGCGTCTGGAGGACTGAGTCCAGGTTTTCAGAAAAAGTGGTCTCTAAGTTTCGGTGTAGCAGCCTGGGCAACTGTTTTCATAGCCCACATGCCACAGGTGTATTACCCTGTAGCAGGGCCAGTGGGGGAAAACATGGATGTACTGTCCAGCTGGTGACCTAGAAAATAAGTGATTTTTATGACAGCTGTGAGCAAGTGATATGATTTTTCTCTGATTGACATCTGAGCTGATTCTGGGGGCTTACCAGTGATATCTTATGGAACAATATTTTCCATCAGTACCAATTCTTCTTGCCTTTGTTCTCTCTTTGTCTCTGTCTCTGTCTCTCTGTCTCTCTGTCTCTCTCCATCTCTCTCTCTCTCTCTCTCTCTCTCTCTCTCTCTCTCTCTCTCTCTCTCCACTCTCTGTCTCTCTCTGTCTCTCTCTGTCTCTCTCTGTCTCTCTCTGTCTCTCACTGAGTTTTTTCAAGACAGGGTTCTTATTATGTGTAACAGGCTTGCTGGCCTGGAGCTTACAGATATCCACTTGCCTCTGCCTCCAGAGTGCTGGGATTAAAGGTATTCACCACCATAACTGACTTGTTTCCTTTGGAATTTGAGATCTCTTAACAGTTATTTAAGTAACTATTTAGAACCCCACAAGCTTTAGTTAGTCAGGCCAATGAGGAGCTTCGGGTCTATGAATGGTCTGGGTCTGTACCAAATCCAGTATTATCTGGCAAAGTGTATTCTGTAGAGAATACACAAGGATGGGGGTGGAAGAGAACACTCATCATGATCTTAATGGGTAATAGGTCAAAGGCATGGAGTTTATTTCCCTTTTGACACTTTGTTGTGCTACCAAACTATGTGACCACCATTTCCTATGAGAAACGGATGAGCGGTACGTGTCACCTTGTGACATGGCACCTGGAACAGGATGCAGTGTTGTGCCTATTTTGAAAGCCCCAAAAGACCACTAAGGAGCCGATTCTGATGCAATTGCACAAAGGTCTTTATTCGAGCTCCAGCCTTAACCACACTGTCATCACTGACACAGCAGGGCAGGAGGATGAAGCCCTGAGCCCAGTTTCAAGCAAGCATTTATAGAGGCAAGCAAATAAACAAGGGATGTTTTCAGCTTGGCACACATCTGATTGGAGGACCATTATGGATTTGTTACTCTTTAAAACAGTTAGCTGGAGCTGGGAGCCAAACCATAAACTTTCATAAGTAAATATCCTTAAATACAACTGTAACTTCTGCTTTCCTCTGATTGGTGGTCATTAGGAAGTGGGCAGGAGACTAGTGGCAGGTGCATGTTTGGTGGTTAGCTCAAATTTAACCTAAGGTCAGGTTCTCTAAGATGGAGCCTGTACCCAAAATGAAGGTGGTCTGGTCAGCAATACCACACAAGTGACATCAGGCTGATTATGGGTGATACAAATCTTACCATGCAGAAACTTCAACGCCAAATGAGAAATTGTCTGTTAGAAGACAAGGAAGGGCACTGTGTGTTTTAAAGTTGTCAGTGTTGTGGACAAAAAAAATAAGTCGTGGAAATGTTCTTTTCAGAATAGAGAATGAGATAACAAGCAAATGCAATGCCTGATATCAGACTTAGTCTTTAACTAGAGAAAGCACAAAAGCCTTAAAAGATGTACTGGAGTCAAATGACACAACAGAATGCAAGAATAAGAGCACTCTATCTCACCAACGGCAGTACCTATTAGTCCCAGCTACTTGGGATGCTGAGGCAGGAGAATCACTTGAACCCATGATTTTAATGCCAGCTTGGGCAGCCGAGCAGGAGACCATCTCAACAAAGAAAAGTCTTCAGCTTGGGAGATGGCTCAGGGTTAAAACTCTTGTCATTTAACAAAAGAAATGGAGTTTAACTTCAATGTAAAGGCCCAGTTGGCATAGCACCTACCTGTAATTCCAGCCTTGAAAGGAAGAGAAAGATTCCCAGTACACGCTTGGCTAACAAGAGTAGCTCTTATAGGCAAGTTCTGGGTTTGATTGAGAGATCCTGACCAAAGGAATGAGTTTTGTATGAAAGACTGCTGACATCAGCCCTGTGCAAATGGTAACCGCACACATATGCATCCCTACATGTGAATACATATGAACACAGAAAACAAAAAATTAAGTTGACAATGATAAACATGAAATATATTCGAGAATTCATATATATATATAAAGTTTATCATTGTCAAC
>NW_021620921.1:4807041-4851991 GCF_004785775.1 Grammomys surdaster | reverse complement strand
ATATACATATACATATACATATACATATACATATACATATACATATACATATACATATACATATACACCACTGTGTTTAGTCTGGTTGATTTATTAAGAATACAAGTTTATCTTGGCTCATGAATCTGGAAGCTCAGATGTCTGGAGTCATGGTGCTGGTATCTTCTTAGCTTTGGTGCAGGTCTTGCGTTACATCTTAACATGGTGCAAATATGAAGGGGCACACCAAAAGGACAAAAATCAGAAAGCAGTCTTGCATCCTAACAACTTACTTTCACAATAATTAATCAACACACAGGGCATTATCACGCAATTGAGGATTAACCCAGTCCCATGAGAAAGGCAATAACCATTTCAACTATTCCATCATTTATTAAAGATCCCCCCTCTCACCATAATTATGGAAATAAAAATTCAACATGAGTTTTAGTGGACACGAACAACAGAAACCCTTCAGAAATAAACATGAAGATGTTTAAATAGAAGAACATGATGGGCGCAACGTTAGATGATTCGTTGATCAAGCTTGCTTCTCTTGCATGATAAACACCATGGCCTAAAACAATTTTGAGAGGGAAAGATTTATTTCAGCTCACAACTCATAGGTAACACTCCGGTCACTGAGTTTAACTCAGGGCAGGAACCTGGAGGCAGGCACCGAAGTAGAGGCCATAGAGGAATGCTGCTCACTGGCTTGCTCAGCTTTTCTTATACAATTCAGGACTACCTGACTAAGGTGGTACAACTTACAATGTGCTGAGTGCTTCCATATCAACCAGTCGTTGAGAAAGGCCCTAGCAGACTTGTGTGCTCCAAGGTCTCTCTCTACATATTGTATCTGCTGCAGGAGGCAACCTCTCTGATGATGGCCAAATAAGGCATCTGTCTGTGAGTACAGCATAATATCATTTGGGGTCATTTGTTGTTAATTTTTGGGGTGGGGAGGTTGTTCTATTAGGCCAGTAGCATTTGGTTTTACCCTAGGTCTCTGGGCTTTCTAGTCTCTGGTTCTTGGTCACCTAACACTGTCTGTATGGGTTCCATCTCATGGGGGTGGGGGGCCTTAAGTCAAATCAGACACTTGTTGGGTACTCTCACAAGCTTTGTGCCATCATCGCCCTAGTATATTTTGCAAGCAGGACAAATTGTAGATCGAATGTTTGTGGCTCTCCCTTCCTTTCAGGAACTATTGGCCACCAGCCCTTGAGGACAAAAGGAGCAGAGGAGAAGGGATGGGAAACAGTGACAGGGTTCCTACAGCTGTGGATACCAACAGATTAACTTCCCAGATCAGCCTCAGTAAGACAGCTCGATTTTATTTTGGGTGAACAAAAGCTGTAGAGATCTCGAGGAGTGGGTAGGAATTTCCAAAGTGGGTAAACATTATTGGCTAGGGCAGAGGCTTAGGAATGCTTCTTTTATATGAAGAGGAACCTGGCAGGCAGGTTCTTACTAGGAGAGAAGTTGAACCTGTAAATCTGGCCTTAGGCTGTGTGACTTTCCTCAGAGTTTTTTGGGGGTAGTTACAGGCAAGAAGGTTGATTGGTCATATTACCTAATTGTCATACAGTGGAAAGGGCTGAGCAGGACTTATGTGCTAAACTCATGCAGTGTTTGCAGGAAGCTCTGTGCAGGGTCATTCTCTGTACTTAGAGACACTCTCAAGATAATATCACACATACTGAGTTTGGAGAGATTATCTGGACATGGTGGACTGTGAACTTAAAAGCAGAGTCTTTCAACAAAGGTTCTCTCAGAAAGATAGGAATTGATATACCTCAAGGTCAGTCTTGGAGATATAACCAAAGGACAGATCATGCTATCACAAGGACACTTGTTTAACTATGTTCATTGCTGCACTATTCATAATAGCCAGAAACTGGAAACAACCTAGATGTCCCTCAATAGAAGAATGGAAAAAAGAAAATGTGGTACATTTACACAATGGTGTATTACTCAGCTATTGTTTTTTTTTTAATGACATCATGAAATTTGTAGAAAAATAAATGGAACTAGAAAAAAATCATCCTGAATGAGGTAACCCAGACCTGGAAAGATAAATATGGTATGTATTCACTTATATGTAAATATTAGCTCTTAAATAAATGATATCTGAGCTATAATCCAGAGACTCAGAGAGGCTATGTTTAGAGGAAGGGATTGGGGTGGGGGGGTGACATATGGATCTCCCTGAGAGGAGGAAATAGATTTTATGGGTGGACTGGGATGAAGGGAATGGGAACCAAAGGATTAAATGGGGAGTAAAATGGGATATATGGCTGAGGGAGGGAATTCAGGGAGATACAGCTAGAATTGGGTGGAATTTGAGGGGTGGCTTGGAACCTGGTGCAGTAGATACTTTCAGAAATACATGAAGATGATCCGAAGTCTCAAAATAGGGAAATGGAGTTCAAATTGGCCATCTCTTGTCCCCAAACAAAGCTTCCAATAAGGAGACCGGGTTACATCCAGTTAAAACTAGTTCTGAGCCAAAGGGATCCGATGGAAATTCCCAAACACTCCAGGTTCTCCACAAGCTGGCAAGGACCCAGTGCTGAAGAGAATATCCACACAAAACATGGAGAGGTCCAGCTGGTGCCTACATAGAACCTTCACTCTCATGGTCTAGTCTTTGCTAAGGAAAGAGAAGGTACTTTGCTGACTACCAAAAGAGAAACATAAACACCAACTGAAGCATAGAGATTCTAATTGCTGGGAATGGTAGCACATACCTATAATCTCATCCCCAGAGACTGAGGCAGAGGAATTGCAATTTTCAAGCTAGCCTAGCATATATATATATTTTTTTTTTCATTCTCCCATCTCAAAAACAAAAACAAACAAACAAAAACCCAAAAAAAAAAGGAGAAACAAAAGATTCTGACGGAGCCTGTGAGAGTTATCCTAGAATATTTTACGTGTTTTAGTTGAGATGTACAATTAGTTTATAACTGAAAGGAACAGAAAATAGGACTCAAAATGGTTTAAAGTAGCACTGCCCAACACTAACTGAATATAAATCACATGTGTGATTAAAACTTTGCCCTAGCTGTACTTGGGAGAAAAATAAGGTGTGAATGATACTGAATTTTAATCATAAGTTTCATCCACCTGACTATATTCAAGTACATTTTGTATGGTGTCAACATGTAGATATGCAGCACATGGTGGGGAAAGGGAGGAAGAAATACCTCTTCTGTGCACCAGGTAGAGTTAGAGAGATAGAGAACGCTCATAAGAATTGGATATCTTCTGTTTGTACAGTGTATGTGTATGTGTTTCCTTGTGTGTGAACGTGAACATGTGTGTGCTGTTGGTGTGTGTGTAGAGGATGACAACCTCAGGTATTGGAATTTCCCGTCCTGGTTGTTTAAGACAGGATTTTTTTTTCTTTTCTTCTTTCTTTCTCTTTTTTTCTCACTGCTCTACAACATATGCAAGGCTGGCTGGCCCACGAGTTTCCAGGAGCCCTCCAGTCTCTGACCTTCATCTGCTTTTAGGAGTGCTGAGATTACAGATGCTCATACTACATGTCTGCCTTTTACTTGTTTCTGTGGATTTGACCTCAGGTCCTTATGCTCACATGCCCAGTGGTTCTTCTCTGATCCATCTTCCCAGCCCCTCATCTGGATGTTGACAATGAACCATGTGCTATGGTCTGAATGTTGTTTGTCCCCTCGGCAGTTGATATGTTAAAGGTTTGTTCCTCAGTCTTGCACTGAGAAACATGGTGGAATCTTTCTTGTGTGGGCTTAGGTATCAGTGGAACCCTTCTGTGTTGGTTTGAATATGCTTGGCCCAGCCAGGGACTAGCACTATTAGTGTGGCCTTGTTGGAAGAAGTGTGTCACTTTGAGGGGTGGGCTTTGAGACCCTTATGCCAGCTGTCTGGAAGCTAGTCTTCTCCTGTTTGCTTTTGGAACAAGGTGTAGAACTCTCAGCTCCTCTAGCACCATGTCTGCCTATATGCTGCCATACTTCCTACCATGATGATAATGGACTGAACCTTAAAACCAGTAAGCCAGCCCCAATTAAATGTTGTCCTTTGTAAGAGTTTCCTTGGTCATGTTGTCTCTTCACAGCACTGGAAACCCTAAGATACCTACTTTTATAAATAGTAAAACAACTACCATAGCATCTCCTGGGTTTCCACAGGAGTGATTAGAAAAGCACTCATAACTGTTTACATGCATAATGGCTCTTTTGTTTGCTTTCTATGTTTTGCCTCTTCTCTCTTTTCCTCTCCACTCTTTTCTTTTTCTCTTTCTTTCTATGTCATATTCAACTATTCCATCTTTTTGTTAAATGTTAATCTCTCCCCCTCCCACGTTCCAAGCCTTGAGATGTTGTCTATAATGAGTTCCTTGCTGGGTTCCTCCCCAGAGCAGAGCTAATGGACCATCCCTTGAACCTGCAGAACTGTAAGCTAAGTAGATTTCTTTGCTTTATAAAGTCATCCTGCCTCAGATGTTTCATAATTATTATGCAAAATGAGCTAATGTATTATCACAAGTTTTTAAATTATGAAACAGTGTATGAGCGTATTAATCCATTAAAAAGCAGTGCTACTAATTAAAAAATTCAAACAACATCTTGGGACTGCTTTAAACTGTTGTTATTCTGCGCTCCACATTCTTGAAAGCAAACATGCATACAAATAAACCATCATACAATTTTACTACATTTGACTAGATTGAAGAAAATATACTTTCAAATTTGTTTCATCGTTATTCCAAAGATGATCAACCTGGTTTCTCTTGTCTTATATTCTGACATTAAATTGTCCTTCACACACAAGGTATGTAGAAGGAATGAACCTGTGTGTTCATGTATGCACTTTCCAAACCCTTCTTTTATTAATTCAAATTATTTGTGGATACTTGAAGTAAACTGAACCAGTATGATTCTGTCTGTTATGTTCTGCTTAAATTCTATGGAATTTAAGCTAAAAATTAGGGGTGGTTTAGTTCAGAGTGCTGGAGGCTTGAGTGAGTGTCAGAGTCAGCCAGTGAGTGACCTACATAAAATGGAAGGCATGGGGAAGGAGAACGTAACAGGATTTCAGAAAAGGAGATGAGATTAAAGGACTCTGGCCAACAACGCTCTTTCTTCTACAAGTCTGGTTACTTCCTGCAATTTATTTCTGCCGTATTATTCCCAATTTGTATAATATTAGTTTTTCATTAGAGTTATTAAGTTTATTATGGAACATCTTTATAAGCTATCACAGGTTCAGAGCAAGACAATTGTGTGGTTTGTATTGTTATAAATACTCTCAAAATCAGGACAAATCCATTTTATTTATTCATACTAATAACAATTTTGTTGTTTATAGCATATTAATATGTATTTCTGATATTACTATTATCTGTTATGTTATAATTATATGTTATAATTAGTTACCAAGTTTTATTCGTTTATTTAGGTGTATATTAAACTATCTTAGTCAGGGTTTCTACTGCTGTGATAAAAAATAAAAAACAGACAAACAAACAAAACCACCATGACAAAAGACATAAGGGGGAAAGGATTTATTTCATCTTAGAGCTTGTAGTCCAGGATACAGAAAAGTTCAGGTAGGAACTACTCAAGGCAAGAAGCTGGAGACCAGAACTGAAGCAGAGGCCACAGGTGAACATTGTTTACTGGCTTGTTCTTCATGGTTCGATGTGCCAGCTTCCACATACAACCCAGGACCATTTATCCAGGGATGGCACCACCCACAGTGGAGTGAGCCTCCCCACATCAATTGTTAATCAAAACAATATTCCATAGACTAGTCTACAAGCAATCTGACAGAGGCATTTTCTCAATAAAGATCCCCTCTCCACAGATATGTCTGGGTTTATGTCAAGTTGACAAAAGTGAATTAGCATAAACATATATACATATAGGTTCATATATAGAATGTAAGACTGCATATGTGTGTATGTAAGTTTATGTGTGGACATGTGTTGGGAAAATGTTGAGGTTCTGCGGCTGACCCACCACGGGGCTAGGGCCGCTCGGGGAGGCAGGATGGGCCGTGGGAACTTTGACTGCACTTACTCCATGCCAGTGCTGGGCGGGCAACAGCTATGGGAAGCCACAGTACCCCGCTCTGGGGGTAAGGAGGCCAGTCTGAGATCCTGGGGGACAGCTGGAGCTGGCTGGAGGGTCCCCAGGCCAAAAGGCATCTGAGGACCAGCTAGTTCTCAAGCTCTTGGGCATCCAGGTGCTGCTAGGAACCATGGAAGAGCTGAGAACAAAGTGGGGGCCCGTGGGCTCTATGCAGCTCACGGCCAAAGGGGAGAGGGGAACTGCAGCTGTGTCCTGTGGAGAAGGAGTCCTTAGAATGTCTAAGCAGTGGTCGGCTGGCTTGGGTTGGTGGTCACTGTGGCTGGGAATGCAGAGAGGGCTTCTGTGGGAGATTAGACAGTGGCTCTGTAGGCGAAGGCCTGCTCCATTGCTCCACATGGCAGATCGCAATGAAAGAGAAGCAGTCTATGGTTTTAAGATGTTTATTGTCATGGCGGAAAGTAGATGAGAAACTGTACCCCCTTTTCTCAGGGCAGGCCTGAGAAAAGTACCGTTTACAAGGAGGGTCTAGGAAGGAAAAGTTTAATTGGCTAAGCCCTTATGGCCTTTAGGTACCTCATTAATATGGAGTTCTGTCTTGAGGCTATGTGACTGAAAGACACAAATCTTTGGAGGACCGCGGAGCCCTCGGCAGGCCTCTTGTCAGGAGCCTGGAGTCTGGGGGTGTGGCAAAGCACCTCCCATCCCTCAGGGTTATCCTGGGTCACCAGGGCTTCCAGCCTGTGCTTGACTAGAAACCAGGCTTCCTTTCAAGGTCCCGCAGGCATGTGTGTATGTCCATCACTAAGGTCCTGGTCTCTATCTTCATCCTGTTGAGGTTCAGATGCTAGATCCGTCACTCACTGAGCATATGACTTTAGGACATTCATTAGGTTCTCTAAACTTCCTTTATTTGTGAAATGGAGACAATGATAATTCTCACCCTGTAAGGTTATTACATAATAAAATATTTCAACATTGTAAACATGAGCATAAGATAGTAAGTAATACCTAAAATTAATATTACTTCAGGTTCGTTTAAAATATTCCAAGTATTTGACAAATTAGCACCCTTTTGACCCACTAGTTCACATATTTAGAAAATTCTAGGTATAGGTCTATGCTTTAGCTACTTAGACTTTAAACTATAAAGCAGTCTGAGGCCTGGAGATGAGCCAAAATGATAACCAGCTGTGGTGGCTTGAATGTGATAGAGGCATAGTCTCAGATATTTGAATGCTTGGTCTCCAGCTGGTGAAGCTGTATGACAACGATTAGGAGCTGTGGCCTTACTGGAGGGGGTGTGTCACTAGGAGTAGGTTTTGAGTTTTTAAAGCTACATGCCTGTTGAGGTAAATATTTAAAATCGGCCACTGGTCAAGCTGACTAAGCTTCGAAGGCTCTGCCTACCTCAGACGCCATGTTTCTGGGCCTGAGGAAATGTTCACGCTGCAGCTAGAAAGGCCAGCCAGAAACACCAGCCCTGCCACCCACGAGACGCCAGCGTGAGAGATGGCTCTGTCAATCTTCCATGCTGTCTCCAAAAGGCTGGGCACTGCCCAGATCATCCCGCCATCCACACGGGCCCAGCAGGAAAATGAGACTCTAATACTTAAATTATCCAAAAGCTTATATATTTGGTAATGATTAGTAACAAGATGCCCATACAATCAGAAGTGAAACCCAATACCCAACCTAGATATACCAACTACCTTTGACTGCTTCAGACAAGTGAACAGCTGCCTCCATGTTTCTCTCTCTCTCTCTCTCTCTCTCTCTCTCTCTCTCTCTCTCTCTCATTCCTCTCTCCCTCTCCTCTTCCTCTCCTAGCTCCTCCTCTTCCTCTCCTTACTCCTCCCACCTTAGCTCTTTCTACACATGCCATTCTCAGTTCATTCTCTGCTTCCTGTTTCCAGGTAGAGGTGTGAGGTCTCTGCTGGTCCTGCTGCCATGTCTGGCGCCTGCTGCTATGATTCTCTGACATGTTTTGACTTTTCTCTAGAACTGTAACCCTAAATAAACTCTTCTTTAAATTGCTTTTGTACTGTATCACAGCACTAGAAAATTAACACCAGCTCAATGTTGATTTTCCAGTATTGGCTAAGAGATCATTGTTATTAAATCCTATTGTCTTTTCATCATTATGAAGTGCTATCCTCCTTCTCCAGTATGCACTCACACCCTGACCCACATACATATTCACACACTCACGTTTCTGAACACAGGAAATCAAGAAGAAAGAGTACTTCAGGCCTTTTTTCTGTGGTCTAAACTTTATTCCCAGCATAATGAGAAAAGGTTGGCTTTGCCCAGAAGCTGTTTCAAGTTTCCCTCAAAAGGAAAACAAACTACTTCTTGACTGCTATGAGGTGCACTGCCTCTGCCCCATGTTGTATCTGCCATTCTATGTCCCACCATCTACCCGGAAAGAACACTCAAGGACTACAAGTGGAAACATCTGAAATCAGGAACCAAAACAAGTAAATCTTCCCTTTAAAAGATGGAAATGCCAGCATAAGGATCTTGAGAGAGGTAATTAGCACTAAGTTTATATAAGAGAACTGTCCTCTCCCACTGGTAGTTGCTGTCTGAAATGCTTCCTCAGGAAAGCATCATTAGTTAAACCTTTGTAGTCACAGTTTTCCCTGCATAAGGATAACCTGACTGTTCCTGCATTCAAACCTGTTTAACATGGTTGTCCTTTGTGGAATCAGAAGTTTCCATTTCCTTTTCAGTAGCAAACACATCATTAGCCTATTCCAAATAATGGTTATGTGATGATCCACAAACATAATCCAACCCATTCTGAGTACTTCAAGAGGGGGCGTGTGACTCGTTGCTTACAGTAGCAAATTGTTAATTTCTGATTTAGAGTGCCCCTTAAGAGTGCTTACTCCATGCTTGGCTACAAATGGGACATTTGTACCTCTCCAACAGTTCAGGGTTCATCATAGAGAGAGGACAAAAAGTTAATAAGAACCAGAGGTCTGGAGTGAAACAGCATGTTCTGGACATGAGACTGCTGCTCTCGACAACTCATTGTAATTGTGGTTCCTTGCACAAGACCTATACAGAATCAGTCTACTAAACATCAGCATGTGGGTGGGAGGGCTTACTATGTCCTATTCTTAGCTGAGGAGCCATTGACAATTGATGGATTCATGGGAGAGATGGTTTTCTTTAAGAGCATAGTCTCTGGAAAGTTAAATACACTCCAAGTGGTGGCTGTAAGCTCCAGTGTGTATGGGCAGCACAAATTGTATCAGTGCATTATAAAGAAAAAATAAAGAGGACACAAAGTGGAAGAGTATGAGGGGTAGGGAAGTGCTCTGGAAAAGACAGAAAAGGAATGGAGGTGAATATGAGGAAAATACATGGTTTGCATGTATGAGATCATTAAAGAACGAATAAAACATTATATAGCATCCTTTTATATAGCATATATTTAATTTAAACTTTCACTTAAATGTATGTATGTAGCTAATGAATACTGTACCAATCTGTGAGAACTTCATTTATTCCTCTTGCTTTACATGAGTAAGTGAAGACTAAAAAATAATCTATATAGTTTCTAAGAGGCAAAATAAAGAAAAAAATTCAGACCTTGTGATTACCAAAGGCAATTCTGTTTATAGTGTGTTGTATTACTATATATATAGTCATAAGGAAAATAAACTACATTTTTAAATGAATAGTAATCATATGTTCCTGAGAGCAACATTTTTTTCAAGTTTACAGACATTTTCCTGGTGGCTCAAAAAGTGATGGTACATACTAGGTGCTTGGGAAATAATATTGAAGAAATGAATGTCTGGGAAAGGGCTAGCTACAGGGTGTCAAAAAGTATCCACTAGTGAGCATGTAAACTAAACTGTAACCTAAAGGAAGTGAGGAACAGATACTTGTAGGTGTACGTGCACACATGCACACGTGTACACGCGAGCGCGCGCGCACACACACACACACACACACACACACACACACATACTTGGTTTTTTGAGACAGGGTTTCTCTGTGTAGCTATGACTGTCCTGGAACTAGCTCTGTAGAGCAGGCTGGCCTCAAACTCACAGAGATTTGCCTGTTTCTGTCTCCCAAGTGCTGGGATTAAAGGCGTGCACCATCAGTGCCCAGTGATATATCATCTTTTTAAGTAAACTTATACAATAACATGTTTCCCTATGGCTTTTTTCAATTTTCTGGTTCATTTTTTCAAGTCATTGTCTTTATATTTATCTAATTACATTTTTGAGCTTCCTCATTATTAAGAAACTTTGTCCACTTTCTTTTTTGTTGTGTTTTGCCCTTTTTTTCTCTCATCCTCTACAACATTCTTCCCTACGCCTTTCCCTTCCATTTTCAGTTCTTTAACCTTATATCTCCTTTGTTTTCCCGTCTCTTCCTCCTTCCTTTATGGAATTCCTTTGCTAGTTCCATATTTACTCTAAATAATTTTCAATTTCATAGCACATTTCACATTAGCTTTGTCATTTTCTGTTTATCCTCATTGGTGATGGGTTGGTGGTTTTTAATTGATTGTAAATTTGTGTCTTATATAATTTGATGTTGCTGTTGTTTTTACAGTTGGTTTCTTTTGTTTTGGGGTTTTTTTTTTTTTTTGAGACAGGGTTTCTTTGTGTAGCCCTGGCTGTCCAGGAACTCACTCTGTAGACCAGGCTGGCCTCGAACTCAGAAATCTGCCCCTGCCTCTGCCTCCCAAGTGCTGGGATTAAAGACGTGCGCCACCACCGCCCAGCTAACAGTTCGTTTTTGACTCACCAATTCGTAAGGAATCCATCATGTTCAACACCCTTTAAATAGGTAGTCCAATAAGGATCCCAGGTATAACCAGATGAGAAAACCAAACCAACAGATAAGCAGACTGAATTACAGAAACACCAGAGATATGAAGAAAAAAAAAGAGCATGATTCTTCAAAAAGAAAAATTCAGCTACTGAATTAAAAAAATGCCAAGGTAGGTGAAATGGATGGTGACTATTTTAAACATTTACTAATAAAAATGGTTGATAACCTTAAAGAGGTTATACATGGGCAGATAAATCAGATACAAACCCCTGAGAGGGAAGAGCAACAACACAGAGGAGAGAGGGAACAAAGTGGATGAGAGTGTCAACAATATGAAACAAAAAAATCAGCAAAGAATGATATTTGGTAAAGAAAACCAATAAAAACATAGGAAATAAAAAGCTTAATGAACCAAAACTCGACTGTGAGACCAAGGATGAATTAAAGACACAACGACCTCACTGATCAGGCTATTCCTGATAACAGAGAGGAAGTTAAAAAAATTTTTTTTCAGAAAAAAAAAAACGCAGAATGTACTGATTAGTAACCATATGTGTCCTCTACAGCCCTAGATAAACATAGCCTACCAGAAATAATTGCCCGAGTGAGTGTGGCCAATAAGTTTAAAGGCTAAACAAACTGTCCAGTTAGGTTTAGAAAAGTTTTGCTGTTGCTATGCCTATGCTAAAGTATAAAAGGTGTGTGCTTCAGAAATTTGGAGTCCTTCCTCCTGCAAGAGTGAAGTGACCCTGACATGTCGGAATAAAATTCCTCTTGCATTTTGCAGCTATCTCTCGTGTCTGCATGGTTCTCTCAGGGGGTCTCCAGTAAACTAAGGCTCTGCTGGCTAGAGTCTTACACACCCAACTAAGCAAAACAAAACCACAGTGGAAAACATCATCATTTAACTTGGCTAAGCAGGTGAAAGATGACCAGGGACTGAACACAAAGGAAGAGAAATGTAGACAGCAATAAGTGAGAAAAAGAGTAGGATCAGAACACTCAGGAGCTCTGAGATACAATCACAAGACCATGGCAATGCCTCCAGTACATGCCACTCACTAGATACTTTTAGACTATCCCATCCGACAGATATAGAGTATACATTCTTCTCACCAAGTCCATGAACCCTTCTCTAAAACACACATATTCTAAATCACAAAGAAATAAGTTAAATAACTTATTTCTTATATTTTCTCAAATAATAGAATAATATTAGAAAGCAATAGCAAGAGAAGGTACAAAATTATACAAAAACCAGAGACTGAACAATATACCCTTAAGTGACCAGAGAGTTAATAAAGAAATCAATAAAGAGATTAAGTAAACTCTAGAAGCAAATGAAAATGAAAACACAACTTACCAGCATCAGACCAGAAATTCCAGTAACCCAAGAATTAGTCCCAAGGATTGACAAATGGGATCACATGGAGTTTAAAGCTTTTATACAGGAAAAGAAACTATCAACAGAATGAACAGCTCACACAATGGGGAAAAATCTTTGGCAGCTACACATTAGACAAAGGGGTCACATCTAAAATATATAGATACTATAAAAATTATACACGGCACCAACCTAACTAAAACTACCAGCCAATTAATAGGCTGGTGAACCGAACAGACAAATCTCAAGGGACATAAACAGCCAATAAAATTGTGAAGTGTTCAATATCCTTAGCTACCAGAAAAAAATGCAAATTAAAACTACATTGAGATTCCATATCACACCAGTCATTAAGAAAACAGTGTTCTTTCTGTCATCTCTCTCTGCCATCACCATGGTGCACATGAATGTCCTGGCAGAGCTCTCAAGAGCATCCACAATGCTGGGCAGTAAAGCAAATGCCAACCCCTCATCAGGCCACACTCCAAGTTCATCATGCCTTTCCCAACAGTGATGATGAAGCATGATCACACTGGAGAATTTGAAATCATTGATGATCACCCAGCTGGGAAGATCATTAACAACCTCTTAGGCAGGTTGAACAACAGTGGGAAGATCAGCACTAAATTTGATGTGCTACTCAAAGACCTAGAAAAATTGGCAGAAGAGGCTACACCCAGCTGGTTGGTTTGGCTTCATTGTACTGACAACCTCAGCTGGCATCATGGACCACGAAGAAGCAAGAAGAAAACACACTGGAGGGAAATACTGGGGCTCTTTTTCTAAAGGTGTAAAAAGACATGTATAAATACCTGTGTCAGGGGAAAGAAAACAAGTGGTAACAAAGGCTGAAGAGAATGTGGGTCAAGAGGAGAACTATTTCATGTCAGTGAGAGCAGAAACTGATGCAGACGCTGTGAAAATCAGTGTACAGTCTTCTCCAAAACTGAAAGCAGTTCTATCACGTGACTCAGCTGTTCCGGAGTTTGAGACCACTGAGAAAAGATCGCCAGACTCGATCCAGATTATAATTACCCAAATTCATATTAAAACTGCAGCAGGGTTACAGTCTCTAAGCCAAATCAGAGACATGCCACACCAAAATGGGTGGAGAAAGGCTTTCAAAGGTAAAAAAAAAAAAAAAAATACCACAACTACTCCACTTCTGTGGAATTTACAGCATTTGAAGAACTGCCCCACTACCCCTGCACACAGTGAAAAGTGAGTTTACAGAGGCCAGAACAAGAGGTTAATCAGTTCACAACAGTTACACAGTTCTAGGGATGGGGGGAGGGTCAGCAGTTTCAGGAGTTCAGGTCACAGACCAACAGCCCCTAAAGTGGGTGCCTGGTACAAAATGGAATTCCCTAGCCATCACACCAGCTGTGGTAGTTTGAAAAAAAAAAAACTGATTCCCATAGACTCATAGGAAGTGACACAATCAGGAGGGATGGCCATACTGTAGTAGGTTTGGCCTTGTTGGAGGAAATGTGTCTTAGTCTGCTGCTGCCTGCTGAGTAGGATTTAGAACTCTCAGCTCTTTCTCCAGTACCATGTCTGCCTCATGCCACCATGCTTCCCACCATGGACTAAACTTCTGAACTGTATGCCAGCCCCAATTAATGTCATGGTGTGCCTTCACAGTGATAGAAACACTAAGTAGGACACTGGCTACACCACACTTAGACATACACCCAAGTGGCTTTATGTCACTGTGGAGGTGTTTGCACATCTGTACCTCCTGCTGCAAAAACATAGAATCAGCCTGGATGCTCATCAGCTAATAACTGGGTAATGAAAACATGGGTAATACACACAATAGAATATTGTTCACCCACAGTGAAAAAAATGAAGGTATGAATATCTCAGAAACACGGATGGAGCAGAAAACTTTCATGTTAAGTGAGTGCTATGGTTTGAACGTGAAGTGTCCTGCATAGCCTCATGTGTCTGAACACTGGTTCACAGTCAAAGGGCATGCTATTTGGGGAGGCTAGGGAACTTTTAGGAGGTGGGCCTCTGGGGGAAATGTGTCACCTGGTAGAGGGCTGTAGGGGTTATATTTAGAAAATTCTGCAGCACAGCAGGCTATTTAATCGGCAGGGCAGGCAGCTCTGCTTAGCTCTGGCCGCCATGTTCCGCACTAGAAGTGGCCAGAAGCCATTCACACCACAGCTAGAAGTGGCCAGAGGTCAAGTGTGCCACAGCTAGACCCATGAGATGCCAGTGTGGGGGTGGCTCTGCCAATCCCCCACACTGCATCCACAAAGCTCAGCTGAACCCCAGACAATATCTGCCATCCTTGCAGTTCCCAGTAGAATGAAGACTCTTAATGCTTTATATATTTGGAAATGCTCAAATAACAAGGTGTCCCCACAACTAGAATTGTTACCCAATATGTAACCTTTTGATAGAAGTTGCTACCCAGGACTTCTTTCGACCCATCTGTCTTCCTCCACAGTCCATAGCCTCCTTACTCTCCTCCCCTTCTTCTCTTTCTCCTGTCCCCTTCCTCTCCGATTGCCCTCCTCCCTCTCCTCTCTCCCTCAAACCTCTTTCGCTCCACCTCCCCTTCTACTGCTCAATCCACTGTGAATACAATGTAGCAGAATAAATATCCTGCTACAGAGGGCTTTGAGTTTATAGCTTTGCATCACTTGTTCTCCCCTCCTCCTTTTCCCCCTCCCTCCCTCCCTCCCTCCCCCCCCCCCCCCCCCCCTCCCCCCCTCCTTCCCTCCCTGTCTGTCTTCTTTTGTCTTCCCCCCTTCCTTTTTCCTGTGTGTGGAGGAAATGTTATCTCTGCTTCCTGTTCCTGCTGCTATGCCATTCCCGTCTTACCATAGGCTTCTTACTCTAATCCCCTGGAGCTATAAAAATAAACTTCCATAAATTGTTTTGGATATAGTGTTTTAGCATAGCACCAGAAAAGGAACCAACACAGACACTGAACTTAAAATAAAATGTGTTCCACATATTCATTTTTAAGGATCCTTGAAGAATACACCAGGGTTTTACAGTACTGAATCTTCTTAACATCCAAGATGCTAACAAAAGGCTGCACCGTGTGAGGGGCTAGGGCAGTGGTTCTCAGTCTCCCTGATGCTGTGACACCCCTCATACAGTTCCTCGTGTTATAGTGACATAACCATACAATTTCTCTTCTTTTCTACTTCATAACTGTCATTTTACCACTGTTATGAATTGAACTGTAACTATTTGATATGCGACCCCTGGGAAAGGGTTGTTCAACCCCCCAAGGGAGTGGAGAACCACTGTGTTCCTCTTGTGGCTACAGTAGGGGAGAGAGGTGAGACCCAGCTACCTCTGCTGGGCTGTCAAAGGGACATCTCATCCCCCAGTCTCTCCTCGAACAACAGCTACTCCTTGCTTAGCACCATCCTATTTTTCTGAATAAGATAATTTTTTCTCTCTTTTAATTCTGAAAATTATTAGAACATAAAATCCGGCTTAAATCAATGTAATGGAATTTCTCTGGCAAGAAGAAATGAATGTATTTTATTTATTTATTTATTTATTTATTTATTTGCAATAGGAGAAAATGATAATGAACCTCCCCAGGAAAGGAGGATTATACTTAGTTAAGACAATTGGGTTTTGTTTCTGTTTTCCTCTCTTCATGAAGGAAAGAAATCTCTGCCTTGGGAATGGTTTATGCTATTTTCCTCTGCATAGGAGAAGGCAGTTTATGGATGTCATTTACTTCGTTCTCTGAATTTCTACACGAGTCTCCATTCTCTTAGGCTATAGAAAAGAAAATTCCCTATCTCTTTAAAAAACATGAGTTTAGCAGCAATTAGGCCTCTCAGTGACCTTTATGCTTTGCAGAAGAAATGTTAATAATATAAAATGATGCTGTATTTTATTCAATTTTTAGGTATTGAACATTTTTACTTGGTTTGTACTTTTCTGGATTTGGAAATTCTGTCTTTTTCTATGTCTGTGATCTTTTATTAGAACATTAATTCTCAGGAAATAGAGTGACTATTTTGTGATGTATTGTTTATCAAATATGTACTTTTTAAATGTGTGTGTGTGTGTGTGTGTGTGTGTGTACATGCTTTGTTGTTCGTTCTGTGGAGGTCAGGGATCAACCTCAAGTATCTTCCCATAGGGCTCCTCACCATATGCTTACAGAGACATCATGTCTCACTAAACCTGGGACTTGTTGTCCTCACCTGTCCGGCCCAAAAGTCCTTTGAGGCCTGCCTCTCCCACACTGTTCTTGTCGCTGAGGTGACAGACTTCAGGCAGTGTATCTGTTTTTTTATGGGAATTCCGGGGGTTTGAACTCAGGACCTCAGGCTTGCACAGCAAGCACTTTCCTCCCTCAGCTGTTACCTAAGTCCAGATACCTGAACACCATAGAAGAACGAGTATGAAAACAAACTCATAACTTAAATTATTTGTTAATAGATTGCACAGTTGCTAATGAAAGCACTGTTTACTAGTGGTTTGGGAAGAACGATAACCATTCGCTTGGCAATGCTACAGTGCTTTCATTCAACACCAGGTACCATCACACTGAGTGTCTGCTGGGCTCCGCCATGCTCAAGAGAAGGAGAAATGCCAGTCCACACTTACAAGTCCTCTTGAGGATAAGGCATTTTCTCCCACTGAGGGAGATTCATTGGCATTGTGCAAACATGAGAAGTCAGAGTCTGTCCTCAAAACTTGAGGGGATCGCAGAGAATCCCTGGCTGTGGCTGCTGCAGCTGTCCCCTTGTCTTCCTTGGTGCTTTTCCCACTACAACTCTTTCTGGATACAGATTTCTCATACCTTGACTATTTTTCCCATGTTCCTGAAGTCAGTACTAAACAAGGGGAGTAGAATACTAAGGTTAGCTGTGAGGTGAGAAAGATGGAAGGAAGGGTGGGATGAGGTTGAAAGCACTCTGCCTTCCTCCTGGACCCCATGTTTAATACTCCTCTTAGAAGTACCTTCCTTCTGAGAGCATCTCAGGTTCTACTATTAGAGTACAAAAACACCAGAGGGATGTATTGTGACTACTGTTGGTATCAAACAGCTGAGGCTTGGAATACAGTTGAATCCACTTGATAAACATCTTGAATTTAGCAGAGCCTGGACAGGACTTTTGGTTACATTTCACACTTTCAATGTTGTTCTTCTAGTGTTCCAAACTCATTTGTGCATACTAGCTCTCTCTTTATCTTTGTTTTGGAACACTATGACAAAATATCCGAGGCTGGGTAATACTAGATCAAGAAAGGTATCAGGAGGATCAGCTGTCACGGTGAAGGTGAAGGCTGCATCCTCCAAAGAGAAAGAGCCCCATGTCCTCACATGTTAGAAAACAGAAGGGCTAGTGTTACTCAGAAAGTTTGGAGCTGACAATCCCTGTCATAAATTATTTATGAGAAGAAGTACTTATTTTGCACCTGTGTCATAAATTTCAGTTTATAGGCATTGCTTCCCTAGTTTCCCAACCCATGGTGAGACAGAACATCACAGCCATGAGAGTTTATGGCAGTGGTTGTTCTGTTCACCTGTCTGGCCTGAAAGCCCTTTGAGGCCTGACTTTCTCTCATTAACCCCCATCCTCCCACCCTCTAACTCCCTACCACCCCACCCCAGCCCACCCTATCCCACCCCACTCCCCACCCCCAGCCCTGAGATTACAGGCTCCTGTAACCTGTACTCATCTTCTAGCAGTCAAGAAGCAAAGATCAAGAACAAGATGGGGACCCAATAATCTTCAAAAGCACACCCAGTTCTGTGTTCCGTGAAGCATGTATTGCTTTGTTTTTCAAGACAAGATAAACTGTGCTCCAGCTTGCTGTGTAGATGAGGATGACTCTGAATTTCTGATGTTTCTGCTTCCACCTTTCCTAGTGCGAGGATAGCAGGTTTGTGCCACCACGCCCAGTTCTAAAAGGATAGTTGCCAAAGCTTTGCACGTGTTAGACAAGCACTTCACCAAGTTAAATTCACAGCTTTCCTTTAAAGCACAAGGACATTTTTATCACAGATTTTCATTATCTTAAAACTAATCAACTGCCATGTGACTGGGTTTCTCCTTGGTATAGTCATTCTTCCTCTTGAATTTAACAATGAGTTTCCCACTGGACCAACATGAATACATCTGTACCCACATGACAAAGCATTCATTGATGTCACTCAATTTACCAGTATTTCTTGAGTGTCAAATATATGGCAGAGTGATTATATCCTTTCCTTAATAAGAAATTCTAATTGTTTAGAAAGGAGTTTTTCCTGAGAGTCAACTCATGCTGCCGTTTCTAGTAGCTGAGCTCTTATTTCCCAATAGCTCATAGTTTGAACTATGAAGTTTTAAGAGCTAGTGTTGATTATTTCTACAATACATAACTAATTTTTAGGAAACTGGAGTGATGACCTATGTGGTGGTTGTGTACCTTGAATCTCAGTGCTCAAGAGACAGAGGCAGAGGCAGAGGTAGAGGCAGAAGAATTTCTGTGAGTTTGAGGTTGGCCTAGTCTACATGGCAAGTTCCAGGCTACATACTGTCTAAAATCCTGTCTCAAAACAAACAAGCCAGTTTAATAAATTAAACTGAAGTCATAATTTATTTTACTTACATATTTTCTGTAGTGTCTAAAACAAGGTCAGGCTAATGGTAATCGATTATTTTGTGATTTTTATTGAAACCTTAGCTTTTCCTCAAATAAGCCCCATTTTTAAATAAGCCTCATGTTGAACCTCAACATTCATTGATCTTATACTTTGCTACAGCTATGATGTTCTCATCTCTTAGACAAAATGAAATCTTACTAAATGAATTTTATAAAGCAAAAGGCTTTATTTCCGGATTTCGGGGTATCAGTCGAGTGAGGACGCTGCTCACAAGGGGAGCATCGACCCCCGAGGCTCGAGGCTCGGGAGCAAGGGGTATTTAAAGGAGAAAATGGAAAACCACGGGGGTGAAGGGGGAAATCAAAAAGAGGAACAGTAGTTAGTCATAAACCAAGGTGGGGAGTGGGAAACATCCTGTACACATTTTTCTCAGGAATGTAACCTTAACATAGCCCATTGTGGTCAGTCACTCCCTGGGGTGACTTGACCAACCTGTATTTGTAGTTCTGCTATTTTTTGTCAGAACCATCTGGCTGACTTGCCCTCTGGCTAATTCTTCAGGTGGCCAACTAGTTCCTGGAACCTAGGAACTAGGCCTGTAAACCTGCCAACCTTAATTCAGATGATGGGGTCTCAAGCTTCTCTATGAATTTTTATATCCTTACAGAACTAGCATGGGGATAAACACACAATGAAACAAAAACCAGAGACAGATCCTCACACATATGAATGAAGTCAATGCTAGCTCATGTATTAGGGTTCTCCAGAGAAATAGATCTGAGAAGGCTAGGCTAACTCCATTTCAGACTTCAAATTGGCAGTTCAGGGCACTAGGCCTAAGAATTTGGCAAGTCCAGGCAAGCCCAGGCAAGTCAGTTACTAGAAAAAAAACCCCAGGCTTCAGGCAGCTAGTCAGAAACAGCCCTGCCATCAGAAGCTGTCCCATCACCTGGTCTGAAGCAAAGGCAATGGGTCAGCAACAGTTTCCAGACCTCCCCAGCAATAGTTTCTAGCCCCTATGTCCCACTAATGGTTCTGGAATATCCCTAGAGATGGTGCAAGATAAATGTCGCTTACCCTGGAATTCCCCTAATGTGCTTTAAATCGGACTTGCGAGCTCACTTTGTTGTTTCTCCATCTTAGAATAGGAGACCCCAGCATGCTGGACTTCTGCAGAATAAAACACTCTTTGCTTTTACATGCTATTTGAGTCCAGGGTATCATTCTTTGGTGAACCATGGACCCTTACAGATCAATATGAGAGATGTACAGCCGTGCACTGTATAATGGCTGCATCTAATGGTGGCCCCATAAGATTATGCTGTTGCTAAATCACAGGCTTCTTAACATACATAAATGGGGTTTATTAGTGAAATTGACTCACATGGTCAGGGAGTCTGGGAAGTCCCTTGGCAAACTGCCTGTCAGATGGAGCCCTTGGATGTTAGCAGCTTGGCTCTGTGTCACTCCAAAGTCCTCTAAATCAAGCAACCTGATGATATGATTGTGAGTCTGAAGCCAAAAGCCTGAGACTCCAGGGAGGAGACTACTAGTGTAAGCACCATTGTCCCAAAACCAGAATCCTGAGTTCTAAAAGCCAAAGATGTACCCATCTAATACCCAGTGGTTTCACTTCGAGATGTACACCTGCAGACGACAGAAACCCTTAGCTACCTTCAACAGGAAGCAGACACTAAAATAGTCATCGCAGCACTGCTTTTAACAGTGAAATCTGGAACCAACACAAAGAACCATTGACATGAGGCTGCCTATATGAATTGTGTTGCATTTGCACAACAAAATACCTACTGGAGATGTGGCTTAGTGGGTAAGAGTGCTTGCTGTGTAAGCATGAGATACTGAGTTCGAATTCTCAACACCCACATAAAATGTCAGACATCTTTAACTTCAACGTGGAGGAAAAATACAGGTGGAAGCCTGTTGGTTAGGCCATCAACTTACAGGGTCTCTGTCTTAAGGGAATAAGGTGGAGAGTGGATTATAAAGGAAAATACCTGGCATTGTCCTCTGGTCTTGGCATGTACGTGTGTGGATGTGTCCACCTGCACACTCACATGTGTGCATGTACAACACACCTAACACACAGATGTAGAATGCTGAATGTTCATGTGTCCTCATGAATGAATGTCTAACACATAATGCTGATGAATAAGAAAGGAATAAAATCACATAAACTTCATTTCTACATCTATGAAATACAAAAACGTTCGAAAATCCGTAAACACCTCCCTTCCAAGTACTAACTAGGCCTACTCAGCTGCTGAGCTCCCACTGAGCAGTTGTGTTCAGGGTAGTATGAACATAGATAAAACCCACAAATGTATTACTTAGGGATTAGGGATATATAAAAATTAAGTAGTTAACTAATTAATTAATTAAAGAATCCTACCCCAGGTGAGGGGGCTCAGCCAGCTGTCACTTGCTGTCATGACTAACAACCTGAGTTCTGTCTAAAAAACCTACACGGAGGAAGGAGAGAACTGACTCATGCCAACTGTCCTCTGACCTCCACAGGTACACCGTGGCAGACATGTGCTCCCAAAATAAATAACTAGGTATGAAAATGAGTTAAGTCCTTACACATAATTGAAGACAGTGATGACTGGGGATGAAGAAAGCAGAATACAATGAGACAAATGGTGATACTAGGTCACGGATACAGAAGAGGATGGCAGCTGCATGGTAGTGTTCTACTTTTTAAATGTATTTATTTTCATTTCGTTTTACTATAATAAGAATTTTATTGTACTATGATAAGAATTTTTGTTCTTATTCCAAAAAGTGGACGCAAGCAGGTTTATTTTAATTTTTATCTATGCTGCATATGTGTGTGTGTATGTGTGTGTGTGTGTGTGTGTGTGTTCTGTTGACAAAGTCAAGATTAAGTTTCCCGTTGCTGTGTGTAGTGGATGTTAAGCTGACTAACTGCATTTCTGGCTTACATCCTGATTCAACAGTGGACCTGTTTACCTATTCTGTCTAGGTGCTGACCTGCTCTAGTCACTTGAAGGACAGTACCGGCCTGGTTCCAACAGCCATACGTAAGAAGAAATCTGCTCTTTACATCTCTGTCTTCATTTATACAGAATTTAACCCAGATTGCACAGAGTTAGCTGTCAACAGGGAGTGCAGAAAGCTGGGGTCCGCCTGCAGAAACTGAAGGCTGACACTGTGAGTTAATTGGGAGAGTTCCACTCTGCTTCTTGTGGCATGCTAGTGCCCTACGTGTGTACCATTTCAGAATAGCATTAAGAAAATACTCCCTTCTCTTTGTTTACCCCCACTCTCCTCACATTAAGTATCTTTAGGAGCATATGGTATTTCCAAGAAAAAGCCAAGTGAATATCTGAAACATTAATGTGCCATACTGCTAGCATGACAAGAATAAAGAAAACCGGGAATCCGGCAATCTCCTAACACAACAACTGTTGCTGCCAATTCCCGCATCCAGTACAGATCATCACTTAGGAGAAGGAGGGCCTCTCAGTGACTAAGCAGACAGATGGCAGGTGCGAGTCAAAACACTCTGGGGTGCTAGTTCAATCCAAAGCATTCTGCCTTACTCACTGCTGGAGAGACCAAATGTACAAAATCACATCACCAATTGAGCAAGGAGAAAAGACTAGAAACCCACATAATCAAAATGTAAAAGGAAGAAACTCAAAGTTAGGAGTCAAATTCTGTGGGGCCGATCTTTGATCTTTCTGTGGTTCATCTGATTAAGTCTCTCCCACATTCCCTGGATACTCGAGAGGTGATTGCTTTCTGCACTTTACTGCCCTCTGAGCTAGGACTACCTGTTTTGAAGGTTACTTGGCTGCATTCCTGCAGAGCAATGATCCAAGGCAAAGAACTAAGACATTAACCACAGCCTCACCTGGCAGGCAACCCGCCACTGATTTACCACTCACTGTTCAGCTCCTAGGAGGGAATGACGGAATCTAATTTTTATATGCGAAACAGCAACTGGGGGGTGGGGGGGAGAGAGAAACCACTCATGAGTGGTTTCCCATTTGCATAACTGCTTTACATATTGCAGTCAAACAGGCTGAGATCCCTGTAATGAATTGATGAGTGTAATTGTAGAGACGGGCCCTAGGTGGAGCCTCAGTACTGGTGGCGACAAATTGATGAACAAATTGAAAATAAATCAAATCCTCCAAAATTTCCATTAGCAATCGTAGCAACTTATAGAGTGATCTGTTTGTTGTTGCTCCAGCGCAGGGAACAGGGAGCTATAGAACAAATGCTTTGTTAGGGATGATTCTCAGGAGAGCATGCTCTGTCATAGTAATAAAGACACATGATCCCATTCCGTCCATCTTTGATGCTTTTTTTTTTTTTGAACAGTGCAGTGTGAATGGGTGAAAATGTCCTACGAGTCTCTCTTTCCTGTGGGACCATGCTCTAATTTATTTATTAGCATATGGAATGTCTCACCTCACAAGAGAAATAATCAGAATTATTTTAAGATTACTTATCTTTATTAACCATAAACACAATAACCCTTAGTAAAAGTTTCTTTTCCCATTCCTATTACGTTTTATTAGTCTTCACTGCCAAAAAGTATCAGACAATTTTTTTCCAGTTATACTGGGATAAAATTGTCAAGCAAAAATTGAGTATACTCAAGGAGTATAACGTGACGGTTTGCTGTAGTTTGATACCTGTAGACACGGTGAAATTATTATTAACATCAAATTAATTAGGATAGCAAACCGTAGACACTGTTTTTGGCATTGTAGGCCTTAGATTTTTGAAACTTTATTTTAAGAAATTTATATTTCTTAAATTTCTTTGTATTTTAAGATTTATATAAGATATATAAAATATATTTGCAACATATATTTTTAAATATAAATGCTTACACTTTAAGAAATTTATATAACAATACACAAACATATATATTAACAAAAATTATATTCATTGTCCTGTGTAAGCATAAAATTAAGACTCTGATGACTCTGCACAAACAATGCTCAACAGGAAGGAGGAAGAGTGAGAGTGTCCTACAGAATCTGGAGCAGTCTAGAAGCCTTTGAGTGTGAAGTTAGACTCCAAGGCATTCAGGTGGAGTTTTAATTTTGTTATTTTGCATTTTCTGTCACAAATTATGTTTCCCTTTGATTTTAGAAAATATTGTGTTAAAATATTATTGTGACTAAGTATGATGGTGCATGTCTGCAGTCCCAGCTAGTCAGGAAGCTGAGGCAGGAGGATCACTAGAGCTAAAGAGTTCAGAACCAGCCTGGACACCATAGTATACCCTATTTCAAACTAAGAACAATTATTGAAGCTAACAAATTTTGAGTATTTCACAAAGTTTGCTCTTAACATGGATGTTTCAGTCACCTCAGCCTGTCTTCTACGGACTGTGATTGTCTCCATGTGCCTCTATTTGGAACAGCATTTCCTCCATCTTTGAACATAGTTAATAAACCACAGTAGTCCAAGCATTACATCAGTTTTGCCTGTAGTGGTCATTAGTTGTTCCCCATGCCAATATAAGAAATTAATTGTTTTCTCATGATGTATGGCAGACACAGACAAATATCACTACTTTCTGACTTAATTACTCTGTCTGCAGAGTACACCTGTTTCAAATTTGTTTAGTGATTTCTTACTGCAGTTCAATGTAGTTGGTTTCTTTGATACTCACTCTTCATGACTTATTTCATTCACTTAAATGCATCATCCCAGCATAGATGTCCACAGCATCACAGACTGCTGAGCGGTGAGTCCATAGTGCAGAGAGATGCCCTTGTGGAGTAGATACCCTTGTTCCTGAATTCCCTGCTTGGGGTACCCTGAGCCAGAACCACTAAATATAGGGAGCCTAAACCAAATCAAGACAGAGTGTCACTCACAAAAAGTACTTATACAGGTAAATATTAAGTTTACTTATCCTGTGCCCAAAGATAAGAGTAGTTTTCATCCTTTGTCTTTTTATAGGAGATAGAAACTATTACAGAAATCCACAACTGGTCAAAATGCAGAGAACAGCTGACTGTGGATACCCAAGCCCAGCTGATACAGCTACAGCATAACCCTGTACCTAAGGCTCAGGAAACATTGCAGAAGAGGCAGAAAGACAGAAAAAGCCAGAAGACCAGGATGTCAGGTCTGCCATGAAATAGTGTCTTCTAGTATGACAGGGAATGCACCCACAAAATAGCTCCCTCTCCCTCTCCCTGTCCCTCTCCCTGTCCCTCTCCCTGTCCCTCTCCCTGTCCCTCTCCCTCTCCCTCTCCCTCTCCCTCTCCCTCTCCCTCTCCCTCTCCCTCTCCCCCCTCCCCCCTCCCCCTCCCCTCCCCCCCTCTCTCTCTCGTGTGTGTGTGTGTGTGTGTGTGTGTGTCTGTCTGTCTGTGTGTGTGTGTGTGTGTGTGTGTATAAACTTAAGACCCTATTGCTGAACACATATCACACGTCAATGAAAAGCATTGGATAAATCAGGCTGGAGCTGAAGTAGAAGCTTTCTTCCTACCCATTAGCCTTTCATAGTGTCAGAGGGGCCATGCAGGATGCTAATGACCTACAATAATGACTTGCCAGGCAAGATGTGCCCTCTAGTGTAGTAATAGCATGACTGTCCTGGGGGTCACCAATCCTTTTTGATTGGACTTGAGGCCCACTCCATAAGAGGAAAATTATACCTGGTTCTGTGAACCTGATCAAGATCCTATGTCTAGGGAGGTCATAGAGGGTGGTGTGCTTAATGCAGAAATCTATATCTGGCCAAAGTCACCAGCATCTCTTATAGTAGAGTGCTCGGCCCTGAGTAGGACAGTTGTCTCACTCCTCACTCCCCCAAGGCTCAGGAAGTGTGTCAGGGGGAGGGGGGAAAGAATGTAAGAGCCAGAGGACAAGGATGGGGAGATGCTCAGCAAAGAGTGTCCTCTCGGCAGGCACAGCTGATGCACTCCTGTGCTCACTGCAGATGCGTTCCTCTACACAAGACTGACTCACTATTAGGCTCCTCAACACACAATACCCATTTGCAACGATGTTATATTGTCCCATTCATTCACTTCGTCAATGGTCTTACTAATGTCTGTCTGACGGATCCATCCATTCTTGTGGGAGGTGTGTTAAAGTTTCCCAGATTATGTGGGTGTGCTTATTGTATTTTCTTATAATTCTGTCATTTGTATAATGTGTTTTTAAGCTAAGAAGATAGGTTTGAAGTCATGTTGGAGACAGGGATATTATGACTTCATGGAAAGTGAAGAGGAAGAGAGAGAAGGAAAGAGGGAGCCAGAGAGGCATATTTATTTAGAATGCTTTAGTTCTCCAGTGCGGTGTACTTTTTCATGTCATATGATAATATAGTCATGAGTTATTCTTTTCCCAGCTTATTCTAGTTTTAGATGTTATTTACTTCCATTTTTGTGTATGAATGTTCTGTCTGTATGTATACCTGTGCACTACACGCCATCTGATGCCCTCAGAGGCCAGAAGAAGCCATTGGATCCCCTAGAACTGGAGTTATAGACATTTGTGAGGCGCTATGTGGGTGTTGGGGACCAAACCCAGGTCCCCTGCAAGAGCACCTAATGCTCTTAACTGCTGATCCACCTCTCAGCCCTTCCCAGTTTATTCTTGGTTTCCTGTAGGGGGAGGGGAAGATGATCTCCCTCACTCTCAAATATGTTTCTCAAAGGGGAAAAAAACATTTGGGGACTCTTCAAATCATGCCTTTTTACTTACAACCACCTCTTTGTATATTATTAATATAAATTTAACAGCTTTGTTTTGTTTTGTATTTTTGTTTTGATTTCATTATAACTTGACCCTTAGTTTCAGAAAATACTCATGTAGCTGAATTGTTAACGGTTTTCTTATATGTATTCCCAACATGCCTGTGTGTAATTGGACCACATTCGTTTCCAATCATTCTGTGGCTGTGTTTGGATTCATCTCCAGCATCTTCATTTCACTCAGCCCACATTTACACTGTTGATTTTTAATTTTTTTTGGATTTCTCAAATATTTATACTTTTTAGCTAAGGACATAAAAATTCTATTTCTGCCCTCCTCAGAGTTGCCCTCCATCTCTGAACCCAATTCCCTCCTTCCCACCACACACATTAGATGTGCTTCCATGAGGATTTTTTGGTCAAAGCTCTTAGATTTTGCTCGTTTAGACATATTCACAATCACTGCTGTTCTTGGTAGCAGAGGTGAGCAGACAGTGAAGGATGGTTTATTTGTCATTTGTCTTCTCTATTTCCTATGGAAAAGTCAGCTCCAGGTCAAATCAACAGTTTGCTTTCTTCATCTGCTTTTAAGTGATTTTACTTATTTGCTTTTTATTTTATTTTACTTTGTTAAATCGGTTTTATTGAGGTTGAATGTACATACAGTAAAATGTCCTCATGCAAAATATATATGTTGATAGGCTTTGAAATTTATAAACTCATGGAGCCACAACTGTAATCTATAATTTGCTCATAATCCAGATGTTTATCTGTTGCTCTTTCTTTTTTTTTTTTTTTTTTTTTTAGTTATTTATTTTGTATATTTGAGTACACTGTCGCTGTCCTCACACACACCAGAAGAGGTCATCGGATCACATTACAGATGGTTGTGAGCCACCATGTGGTTGCTGAGAATTGAACTCAGGACCTCTGGAGGAACAGTCAGTGCTTTTAACCACTGAGCCATCTCTCCAGCCCCTCTGTTGCTCTTTCTAATACATCTGACACTCCAAACCTCATTTCTCCCTCTACAGACTGTAAATTATAATATACTTTCCTAGACTTTTCTATAAACTTACATAATCATTAAATATGTTTTTTATTTCTGTTATTAGCCACATGATATATTTGAGAATCATTCTTGTTATTGCATATACCAAAGTACATTTTTTGTAAAGTTTGTAATTTTATCTTTTATATTTCTGAAAAATTGATGTAACAGAATAATTTCTGTTTGTGCCTCTCCATTTCTTTCTGTGTCTCTGTCGTCTCTGTTGTCTCTGTCTATGCAATTTGCTGTCTATTGCCTAGCATAATTTAAGGGAAAAATCAAAACCAAATTTATCTCATTTCATTAAATTCCTTGGGAATTGACCATATAACTGTGTTTTTGAGCATTCTATTCTATTTCACTGATTCATGTATTTAAGCCTTTTTACTGTAGCTTTATAGTCTTCATCAGGTAGTATAATTTCTTACCCCCCACCCACCCACCCATATCTTAGGGTTACTATTGCTAAGACAAAATACCATGACAAAAGCAACCTGGGGAGGAAAAGTTTTAGTTGACTTGCACTTCCACATTACAGTTCACAATCAAAGGAAGTCATGACAGTAACTAAAGCAGGGCAGAGACCTGGAGGCAGGAGCTGATGCAGAATTCATGGAGGGATGCTGCTTACAAGCTTGCTCCTCTTGGCTTTCTCAACCTGCTTTCTTCCTTCCTTCCTTCCTTCCTTCCTTCCTTCCTTCCTTCCTTCCTTTCTTTCTTTCTTTCTTTCTTTCTTTCTTTCTTTCTTTCTTTTCGTATAGAATAGAATTTATTCAGGGCATGGGGGGAGTTAATAGGGTAGCAGAGGCAAAAAAAAAGGCAGAGAGAGGTGGGAGGGGAGAAAGGGGGTTAAAACAGAGCTGTAGACAGACTATGACATGGGCTTCTCGGCATACTTTTCAAAATTGCTTCTCATCCTTGCTTTTTCCAATGTAATAGCTCAGAAGGAACTCGAAGGCAGAACTTGTACGTTGGTAGTTTACCATCTTAATTTTCTAAGAACTGTTTTTTCACATCTCAATAAACCCCTGAGTTGAAAGAAAATTACTTTCAAAGTCTTAAAGCTGTATCATCTCAAATTAGACTGAATTGGGTAGGATATTAATATTTCAATTCAAGCAAAAAACCAGGTGAGGAATGGTATCATCAGAAAGGCCATTTGGGGGGCTGAGGAGATGGCTTAGTAGACAAAGTGTTTGCTGTATAATCATGAGTATCTAAATTCAGATCCCCATTGCCCACGTAAGGGTTGAATGTTATAGTTCGTGCCTGTAATCTCAGTATTTGGGTAAGCAGAAACAGGATCCCTGGAGCCCAAAGCTAGGTAGTCTTGTCAAATGACTGAACTTCGAGATCTATAAAGGCCCCTGTGATGGTCGATTTGGTTGCCAACTTGAGTACATCTGGAATGAACTAAAACCCAAATATCTGGGCCCACGTGTGGATAATTTTTCTTGGTAGGGTTATTTGAGGTAGAAGATACATCCTAAATCAGGATCATTTGAGGTCAGAAGACTGGTCCCCCAAATCTGAGCCACACCTGGTGGCAACCCATATAAAAAAATACAGAAGAAGAAAGCTTTTGACTTTTTACCGTCTTTCTCACACTCTGACTGGCAAGTTTATCTATCCTGTTCCAGAGACATCCTTTTGCTGGTGATAGAACCTACTTCTTCAGGATTCTAGTGTAGACTGAAAACCAGCAGCTCTCTAGGACTTTCCTGGAATTGCAGCACCAAGTTGGTGCTGGCGAGATATCCAGTCTCATGGACTAAGAACTTTCAGATCCTTGCCCTTTCTGTAAGGAGACAGCCATTGTAGAGAACCCTGACTAACTCGAACACTGTTTCAAATACTAAATCAGAGAGTGAGAGGAAGAAACTCAATGTTTATTTCTGATCTTCATATGTGTATAAGTGCACATATACACTTATAGAAATATGAATACCAGAGAGAGAGAGAGAGAGAGAGAGAGAGAGAGAGAGAGAGAGAGAGAAGCAGAGACACAGAGAGAGGCAGAGACAGAGAGATGGGCAGAGAGAGAGAAAGGGCACCTATTGGGGGGGAGAAGGAGGGAGGCAGGGAGGGAGGCAGGGAAGGAGGGAAGGAGGGAGGGTGGGAGAAAGAGAGGGGAGAGGGAGATTTTGCTTGTGAAGACAAGCCTTTCACAAAACAAACTGCAAAGATTCTTTTAGGAAAGACAACTGTCAGATTCTGAGTCTGGAAATTAACTTTGCTTGCTGGAGACTGGCAGTCAGAACCTAGATGAACCTGATTAAATAAATCCAGAGTAGCCCTCATCATCTAGTAGCTTCTACTTCCCCCAAAGAATCTCTTAGTCCCACTGCTAGAATGTCCTATTATGGTTTCACCAGAGTCACAGGCTAGAATTATGAATCTGAGAGGTTCCAACAAGCCAGACTGTGGTACCTCCATTCTCAAGGCTCCAAAAAGACAGAAAGGAGACAGATATTTATTCAATATAGCTACACCCAGGTGGGGCAGGAGGACCAGCATCATAATTCTGTCTTCTGGCATACAGACAGGACCTTGAGATGTTATAAGGGAAGATGAAGGCACTTAGTCCCACTGTCTTGTAAAATTGTATCTAAATCATATAACACAATTTGTGCTAACTCTGAAGGCTTATGGCAATGAGGACAGGGAGAAAGACCAATTAGGTGGCAGGGAACTGACTACAAAGCATCTCTCGAAGGTTCCTAGAGGTCTGATAAGTGGCTTGTCACTTTAACCAGAGAAGCCATGGAGACCTAGAGGTGGGACTCTACCAGTGTACACTCAGCAAAGTAAAGAGTCAACACTAAAGGAAGTGTCCTCCATGCTGCCAAGGGAATCCCAGTCAGAAAGACCCTGCGTTATTCTAGTAGGTGATAGAAATGAGAAAAGGGGATCTAAAGGTTCCTCCAACGTCCAAAGTCACTCCTGAAGACAACAGACTCAACTGAATTTGGCAATAAAAAGAAAAATGTGTCACTTGCATGGTCTTCAAAACCCAACAGGAAAGTATAGCCAAAGATAAAATGACTTATATTCTTTGAACAGTCCAAGGACTCATACACCCCAGACTTAAGGCTTGAGTCCATCTGAAATGTTACATGGAAAGCCATTTCTCACAAATGACTTTTTTTTTTCTTGCTAAACTGCTGCCCAGATACAAAACATCATAACTTTGGCTCAATTTCAATACAGTAGCACCTACTTGGGACCTTCTTGGAGAGATAGATCAATTATTGGTCCAACTTGGAGATTAAATGAGAGTTAAATCTTTTTTTTTCTCATGTCTCTCTAGAACCCACCTGGGGTGTGTGGGGGGACTGTAACAGCCCAGTGTTATGGAGGAAGGGTCTCAAGGAGAGCTTCAACCCTGTATACCTCAAATGAGGGTGGCAGGAGTTGGTTCCCTTCCCCTCCCAAACTGTCACCATTAAATTGGCTATCCCACCATCAACTTTAGTAAGAATTTATGCTTCCACAGGAGGCCTAGATGCCTGTGCTTTTGCTGCCACCACGTCTCTAGAGATCCTTGAGAAGTTATAGCATGTTTTTGCGGGTACTCAACACCAATGTCGATAGGCAGTGGTAAATAGCTTTTGCCACCACTGCTATTAAGGGTGTGGAGTGGCGATATGCTCATGTGGTGTGCAGGAAAGCAGACATTGGACTCACCAAGAGGACTGTAGAACGCACGGAGGATGAGGTGCGACAGGTGATTACTTACCATTACGCGGAGTCCAGGACAGCACAAGATCCCAGACTGGCTCTTAAACAGAAAGAAGGATGCAAAGGATGGATGGTACAGCCAGGTTCTGCCCAACAATCTAAATAACAAACTATGTGAAGACCTTGGGAGACTGAAGAAGATTAGAACCCATAGGAGGCCGTGCCACTTTGGGAGCCTCTGTGTCTGAGGTCAGCACACCAAGACTACTGACCACCAGGGCTGTTCTGTGGGTGTATTCAAAAAGAAATGAGTCTCTGGTCCTTTGCTGTTAATAGTTTATATAGCTATGAAAAAAAAAAAAAGAATTTATTACCCTGACAGTTGTGAGCCTTTATTCTCTGTTTGACCTTATAAGGTCATGTTGTGCCCCACCCCCACGCCCCGGAGTATGCAAATGAAGCATCTTCCAACACCCCTGTCCTGGCCAATTGTCCACAGCCAAACAAACCTTGTCCCAGAGACCCTGGCCACCTCCCCAGGGGCACAGACATCCCTTTCTCCCCCTCCCCCACGAAACTGAACCAGTGTTCCAAAGCTGTTTCCCTTGAGTGTAGAGTGTGTGTTCTTTACCGGTGCACTCACCGTGGACCAAGATTCTGCCTGCATCTGTGCCCAGCTAAGCTTCCCTCACTCCAGTCCAGCCCAGTGTACCAGGGACCTGGCTATCCTGAGTAGGAGAAGTAGACACAGGCCAGCAGGGAGGGCCAACAGGAAGGGACTTCACACTGTGATCCTAGCCACTTCACCGGCTATCCCCATGCCTGAAAGTAAATCCTGGATTCTTCGACCTTGGGGCCAGACAAGGATAAACCTGGGGAGGAGCCCAATAAGCCAGACACAGATGGATGCCCTTGTGGGACTATGGAGCAATTCCAAAGGGCTTGGGACATTTAAAAATGTTTTTTGTTCTGGATTCTCCTGGTTTTCTCCCTAGGGCTGTACTGCTAACCTTTTGTATGAACTCTTTTCTGCTCCTGGCAGGATGGAATCATTATCTCTGCCAAAGGGCTTGTTTCGCTTCCCCTGCTTTTCCTCAAGCCTTTAATCCTCCCGAATATCTGTATCCAGATAAAAACTACATTTCCTCCCTTCATTGGCCTTTATACAAATGGAACCACTGCAGTATTTCTGACATCCGTTAGATAGGACCACTAACGGGGTGACCCAACTACCACACCAGAATACCCAACTCGGCTCAAAAAAGCCATTGCACAATTCCATGGAGGTAGTAATGGACGCGGGAGTTATAACAAGAGATAGAATCAGAACACGGAACTGAAAAGCAAACAGTTAGGATTCTTGTCTTTGGCCAGAAGCATTCCAAGCAGAGACCCTGATTCATATACTGGGTTTGGTTTTGCCCTGGCCAGAGGTCAGACATGCAAGAAATGTTTCAGCCAGAGGCTGTATGTGTGCTACAACCCATTGCTATGTTAAAGCACACGGATACTTTGTCAGTGGGTGGTATAGTTAGCATTATCTGTTAATTTGACACAGCCCAGAGTCACATAGAAAGAAGGAACCTCAACTGAAGAATCACCTCCACCAAATTTTCCTGTGGCCGTGTCTGTAGGGCATTTTTCTTGATTGCTAATTTATGTAGTAGGGCCCAGTTCATGAGAAGTACCCTCCCTAAGCAGGTAGGTAGCTGAACCAAAGCAAGAAACAAGCCAGTAAGCAGCTTTCCTCTGTGGCCTCTGCTTCATTTCTGCCTCCAGGTTCCTGTCTTGAGCTCCTGCACTGGCTTCTCTAGATAATGGACTATATAACCTTAAAGAAACTCTTTCTTCCTGTGTTACTTTTGGTCATGGTGTTTATTACAGCAACAAAGAGCAAACTGACAGCAGGCCAATTAGAATGACTAGCTCACACCATGCCTCAATCATTTCTACTGTAAGTCCTGAAAAAGGTTCCCATCTCTGAATCCTGCTTCTGCTATATTGGTGCCCCTCCCCTCCCTCTCCCAGCCCCTCTCTTCCCTCTCTCCTCCCTCTCCCCTCCCTCTCCCCTCCCCCTCCTTTCTGCTCCCTTAACCTGGCTTTCAACCTCCCCCTCCTAGCTCCTCCCCTCTCTCTCCCTTCCCCTCCCATCTCTCTGGCTCTCTTGTTTCTCTCTCTTTCTCTCTCTCTCCCTCCCTCCCTTCCTTTCCCTCTCCCACCCCCTCCCCTCCCCTCTCTCTTTCTTGCTTTCTCACTCTTTTTCTCACTCTCTCATCTTCTTAGGCTCCCATCAACAAACCTATACCAAATCCCTTTCTAGAAGCCTACCCTCCCTATGGTGCTTGAAATTCATTCATCTGATTTGTGAGGCAAACCTCAGAACAATTGGAAGTTCTGTGTGACCATGGTAGTTCAGCACACTACCTCCTCCTGAGTCGCGCCCATCTGAGACTAGAAAGGGTCTGTCACTCAGGACTGCACTTTTCTCAGTGTTATTAGGGTGACTGTGTCTAATCTGCACTGGAGTGTCTTGGACTTAGAATCAGAAACACTGCGGAGCAGGTCAGAACCATCTTAGTCAAATGTTCTGGGTACCCAGGAAGACATATTTTTATCTAAATTCCCCAAGTGGTCCCAACGAAAGTACTGAAATCCTCAATTGTTGAAAATGATCACAAAAGAATTCACCGAATAGTGCCTTTGATGAAGTACTTAAAATTGCCCATTCATTCATCTGTTCACAAGTTTTCACATGAATTCTTTATCACAGCCATGTGACACAGGTAGAGCAGGAAGTGTCATTCCAGTTTATCGATGATAAGTTGAACAGGTTAAGGTCCATGTATCAGTGTCAGAGGTAGAAAAATACCACAGGCCCCTGCCAAGAGCTCTCACCTGCTCTTACTTGCTATGTCCCTCCTACAACAGACCTCCATCTCCGTAGATCTCAAGCTAGAAGCAAGAAGGTTTATATTCAGAAAGTGGATGGACACCTTAGTAAAAGAGGATTGCACAATTGGTCTTTACCTGTCCTCCTTCCTTCCCAGGCTCCTCCCTCCGAAGGATGGGGGAGAGGAAAATGTAAGTTCCTTACTCAAGTTGTATCCTCATTCAGACCAGAGATCCACACCTGTCTGAGCTATGCTTTTTAAAGTAAAGAATACACTTCTCAAAGGCTCCTGCCACAAAACCTCCCTTAACACTCAGGCCTTGTGAGTTTTCCACAGGCTCCCATAACCATCGTCAGCATTTTCCTACCTATTCAATTCTATTGCGATTATAGTAATCCCTTTCCAAGGGAGCTTATCTGAGAGAAAATTATATGGCATGGAAATTGCTCTGTATCTTTTCGAAAACCGAGAGAAATTTTAGTATAAAGGAGCTATTTATTTGAGAGGATGTAGGGACGAGAGAATGCAGCAATTGAAGGTAGAGGTTGCCTGTGAGGCCAGAATGGCTCTAACATTAGCTTTTCATTCCTGTGACTGCTATTTCTGTCTCTCCTGGGGACTTATCTCACTCACTGAAGTACACAAGGATCATGGAGCATAGGAAAATGCTACATTAAAAAAAGAAAGAAAGAAAAAGAAACTAGGACTGTTGACTTCAATCAAGTAAAACAATTTTATCTTATTAAAAATTGGAAGGAAAGAGTTAGTAAAGGGATTTTGTGCTGATTATTTCTCATAAGCTTGATACAAATTAGAGACATCCTGGGAAGAAGGACTCTCAACTGAGAAATCGCCTCCATCAAACTGGCCTGTGAGCTTGTCTGTGGGCCATTTTCTTGATTGCTAATTGTGGTGGTTTGAATAAGAATGCCGCCCATAAACTCATATATAAGAATATTTGGTTCTCAGTCAATGAACTGTTTAGGCAGAATTACGAGGTGTGGCTTTGTTGGAGGAGGTGTGTCCCTGGGCGTAGGCTTTGAACTTTCAAAAGCCCTGCACTATCTGTTTGTCTTGTGTCTTTGGATAAGGAAGTAAGCTCTCAGCTACTGCTCTAGCACCATGCCTGCCTGTCTGCCTGCTCTGCCTGTCTGTTCTTCCTGCCTGTCTGCCTGCCTGCTCTGCCTGTCTGCTCTTCCTGCCTGCCTCCCTGCCTCCCTGCCTGCCTGCCTGCTCTGCCTGTCTGCTCTTCCTGCCTGTCTGCCTGCCTGCCTGCTCCCCATGATGATCATGATGATCATGGACTAACCCTCTGAAACTGTAAGCAAGCCCCCAATTAAGTGCTTTCTTCTGCAAATTGCCTTGGTTGTGGTGTCTCTTCACAGTAATAGAACCATAGTGAAGACACTAATTGATGTGGAGCTCCCAACCGACTAAGAGAGATACCACTCCTAGGCAAATAGGCCTAGACATACATAAAAAGAAATTGAATGGGAGCAAGACCGTGAGCCAGGAAGCATTACTCCTCACAGTCTCTGCTTCACTTCTTGCCACCGGGTTCCTGCTCTGATTCCACCCTCTCTTGTTTTCCCTCCCCTCCTTCATTTTCAGTGCTGGGTAACCACCATAGGGCTTTTCACATGCTAGGCAAGTGTTCTATGACTGACATTCATTCCCCTATCCTGAAGTTAGTATTTGTACATGGCATAGAAATCTTCATATGTTAAAAAATTGATGTTCACCATCTTAGTAATAAATTTGCAGAAACAGATAAGTGGAGTGTGGATAGATTTGTCTTCATTCTTCTTCTATTGCTATGGTAAGACACCATGATCAAAGAAATGTATAGAAGAATTTTTTGGGGGTATACTGTCTGACTTAGTGTCAACTTGACACAAGCTAGAAACTTAAGAGAGGAAGAAGCCTCAGTTGAAGAAATGCCTCCATGAGATACAGGTGTAAAGCATTTTCTCAATTTGTGATCACTGGGCCCTTTGTGGGTGGTGTCAGCCCTGGGCTGGGAGTCCTGGGTTCAATAAGTAAGCAGGCTGAGCAAGCTAGGGGAAGCAACCCAGTGAGCAGCACCCCTTCATGGCCTCTACATCAGCTCCTACCTCCAGGCCCTGCCCTGTTTGAATTCTTATCTTGACTTCCTTTGGTGATGAACAGCAATGAGGAAGTGTAAGTCAGATAAACCCTTTCCTCCCCAACTTGTTTTTTGGCTATGGTGTTTCATCAGAGCAATAGAACTAAGACAGGAGGCTCACAGTTTAGAAAGGTTATAGTCCATGACCATCATGCCACGGGGCATAGCAACAACAATCAAGCTCTGTAGTAGTAGCTGAGAGCTTATATCTTAATCCTTAAAAACAAGGTAGAGGAGCTAATTTAGAATATCATGGGCGTTTGAAACCTCAGAGCCTGCCTCTAATGACATACATCCTCCAAAAAGCTACATATCCCAATCCTTCCCAAACATTCCTACCAATTGGTGATCAAGTATTCAAACCTTTGAACCTATGGGGGCCATTCTCATTAATATTCATCCCAGTGTCAACTCCCTGTGCCTGAGAAGGCTGTCAGTAGGATTACATCCTCTCCCTGGATTTATACGCTACTTTGAGGTAGGAAGTGAATCTTTGAGGGTGCCATTCTGTACTATTGTTCAATCACTCCCAGCTAAAGTGATAGATTTTGAGATGATGTAATTTGACCCCCATCACCATTAATCATTTAGAATGCACAAAACTCCCAGAGAGAAATCATATTTTATGAAGATAAAAGTAAGACCTTTGCTCAGACATACATATCATAAGGTTAAGTGCCCTAAATCATTCTCTTACCCACAAGTAAAGAAAAGAATTGGCTGTTGGTTTTAGGTACTTCTCAGAATCCTGTCTGGGATGGAGCCAGGATCAAGCTTTCTTAGCACCCATCATAGTTGACAATTGATGGTTCCAAAGCCATATTACTGGGGCTTGGGGAGGACAGGTCTGTCTGATGAGCTGCTAGCAGGCTTCAGAACATCTGAGAATTGACAAAACTTACAAAGGGAAGGCAATAAACCCTGACCCATCTCTCCAGCCCTGTGATTTATTATAATACATTTGCTGAATAAAGAGGCTCAATCTACAGAAAGAACTTTAAGCTGTCAACATTAATGAGTGCCTTTTATTAAGAACATTTTAATTATATGTGGTAAATAAAAAAGTAAGTCACAACTGTAAAATAACATTTCAATGGTAAAAATGTTAACAGGATTTTTGGGTTTGTTTTGTTTTGTTTGTTTACTATAAAGTATTTTGGTATCTGTAATCTTCTTTAGAGTTTTTTCTGAAATTCTCTGAAAACATTTAAGCTCTTTAGTCATAATGATACTTGAGTCCCAGTTTTGATTTTATGTTATTCTTACAGTTAATTTGAATACACATGGAATAGACCAATATTAGAGTTAGAATTAGACTCTGGTACTTTGTACATCAAATAATAAAGACAGTTTTCGATATTTGGACCCAGCTGAATTGTTGATTTCCAAGACAACTAGAATTCTCTGTGCTCTAAATCACGAAACTCCATGGTAAGAATAGAGATATACTAAGAGAATTTTATAGTGTTAATATGTTTGAACTTATCAATATATTGTAGTTACTATTGGATTTAAATAGTTCAAGATTATTCCCGAAGTCCTTTAAAGTGAAAGATGTTTTTCATACTTACTCTTCTACCTTTCATTGTTATTCACATTGTCTTCTGAATTGTTTTATATTAAAGTTTGAGCTTAACTTATTTAATATGTACTTCATGAAGACTTTCTACTCAGACTTTCAGTTTGCAATCACCAGCAACAGTAACCACATGGCTAAATTCCACTCTAAGCAAACATTGTTCTTAAGCTGATGTTTTTACATAATCATGACAAAGATTTGAAGTGGACATTTAGGAAGAGTCAAACTCATGACCTCAAAGGTCTCCCACATCAGCCTCTCTATGTATAGCCCCGGAATGGGCTGCCTTTTAGAGATAACTCATCTTCACTCTTTTAACCCATTGGCAGTAGAGATAATGAGACATATAAAAAGCTGAGACACTAGCACAGTCTTGGTATATTTGCTCCATTAGTCCATTATCAGACCTTCCTACCAGAGGCCATAAACAAATTCTTGTGTTCTCTCTTTGCTCTTGAAAAAGTACTGAAAATGTAGCCTGATAATGCTAGCTTCACTTATCTGACTCAGTTTGCCAATTGTTTATAGTGGCTGACTTTGTCCTTGACTAAGCCTCAGTACCATGAGAATGTACTTGTATTTTACAAGATAGAGATGGTTTCTGTCCTCAAGATTGCAGCTCAATAGGCGAAAGCCAGTGTAAAATAAGATAATCAGAAAAGGTTCATACAAGAAAGAGCTTGAAGGCAGTGGAGTTAGCCTAGAAGATATACTTAAGAAGCTAAAGTCACAGAATAGTAATCTACATATGTGTAAATACCAAAAGTGAAGATGAAAACAGAAAGCCTTTTTGTTTACTTGAGCATATAGTGCAGGCACAGATGGGGATGTCAGACTGGGGCAGCACATGAGCCAACTTAGAATTTTGAACTTGGAACCGAAAGTCATGGGTAATCCTAGTTAATGCTTATCACAACTATACAAAGTAAATACTATTAGTAGTTCCATTTTAGACACCAAAACACTGAGGTGTTGGGAGCTGGGGTGAGTGAGCTTCTCTAGCTAGTCAGAGGGAAGCTGAGGTGGCCCACACCTTTCAGTAGTGGGGATTACAAGCTCAAAAGCCATCAAGCAGACAAGCAGAGGATAGCTGTGTGTGACAGTAAATAGCAGGTTACAAGTGAGACACTAACAAGGGTCACCAGTATCTATTTATATCCACTTCTAGGGGAGAATGGAAGCCCAGAATTCCTGATGTTAATGAAAAAAAACCACAACTTTCACCTCAAAAGAGATGAGATAATTTATTCTGGAGTCAAATATGACTGACCAGGAACAAAGATTTAGGTTATTTCGAATTCCATATTACAATATTAAATTTTTCTAGTTACAGAATAAAGAAAGTCATAAATTAAGTCACTTTTAAAATACACTGATGGAAACATTTAGGGACAATTGCAGCTCAGCAAAGAAATCCAGCTATAGATGCTATCTGATGGCTCTTAGATTTTGGGTTGGTAGAACCATTGTTTTGTTAATAGATTCCGAGAGTTTGGTTTGGTTTTGGTGTTAGTCACAGGATAGTAGATCTGACACAGATGGGCAAGCAGTGGCTATTTAGGGGGTAAATATAGGTCACAATAAATCATAATTAGGCTCTGGACCTACAGCATTCACTCTGCTCCTTAGCACTGCAGTTATAAGCAGCCAAACAGCCTTGACAGATACAACTTCTTTCCAGAAATCCTTCTTCATACTGGATATTTTTTTTCACAAAAACTAAAATGTTACCCAAAAATATTATTTAAATTGTTGGTGACTAATGGAAACTTAAAAACAATACTATAGAGTTAGCTTTTGGGATTCACACTGGTCTCAGAACTCCCATAGATGCCCAAATCTGCAGATGCTCAAGTAAGCACCTTTCATAAAATAGCATCATATTAGGATGTAACATATGCACGCTCTCTATATACATTAAATTATATTTAGGTTACTAATGATACTTAATACAATGTAAATGCTGTGTAGACAGTTGTTATGCTCTACTGTTTAAAGAAAGGAAAAAACAGTTTAGCACACTCTCTTTGAATTTGTATGTGATTGAGTCTACAGATATTGAATTTCTGAAGATGAGGGACCCACAGGACTCTCATTGAAGTGTATTCACTTCTCAGACTAGAGTCAACCAATAACTTCTAAAATTAAAGTAGTGAAAATGCTAGAAAAAGATCTGAGAACAGAATTACATCACTGTATCCCACAAAACAGCATCTCACAGAGGCTCAAAATGAAACAGAAACTCCTTGTTAAGAGGTTGCGGTAGGATGGGGGAGAGGTAATGCAAGCCTGTTTTACCCCTTCTCTGGAATAGGATTCTTCCCATCTGTTTGCTACCTTGACAGCTTCAGCAGGAAGAGTTGAAGCAACAGAAGATTTACCCTAGAGTCTTCCAGGTGACAATTCCACAAGCAGACAGTATTAATGTGAGAATAGCATATTCATGGTGAATAACAAAGCAATCCAGAGATCAGCAGGAGACTGAAGGGCACCAGGCAGTCTCCAGCCTGGTATGGAGAGGGGAGGGAGGAAAAAGTATTTCATAGCAGAAAGTGCAATTCAATCTTCAGTCATCTTTAATGGAAACTGTATCATCTGAGAAACCTGAAGTAGACAACTTAGAGTAGTAGCAATTCATAGTGGCCTATGTGACAAAAGCAAGTGAATCTCCCTTTATAACGACAGGAAGACTCCTAGACAAACAGAGCCATCACAATGAGTTATTTCAAGTGCAAATGTGACCAATCTAGGAGGAAAAACTAAAATAATATTGTATAATCAGAGCCTAAAACCTCAGACATTGAAAGTCATTAAACACAGCCTCAGTAATATGCTTTATGTATTGAAAGAAGCAATGGAGAAGTCTAAAATGACAAATACTATACTTGCCATTTTAAAGAATTTTTGGATAAGACATAGAATTAGAAAATTAGAACAAAATTGTTCATCTGGAAGACAATTATGAAGATATTGTCCCAAAGTTCTATCCTCTGTCATATCATTTCTCTATAGATATTGTCCCTTGGCTGGAGATGTGTAGAAGCTGGCATTCTACGCTAACTCAACTGGTGGTTGAGTTTCTCTCAGATGTTAGAAACTGCATGTATCATTAAGCTTGTCTTTTCACTTTTTGTCATCTCTTTTACTACAGTGGTCATTCCCAACTGAGAGAGAAAGTTCTCTGACCCCAACTTTGGACACTGGTCGGAGAAGCAGAGACTCTGTTCTTTTAGGTTGGGCCTTGTGTCAGGTCTTAGTGCTTCCACAAGAATAGGCACAACAAGGTCATGTGGAATCTGGCATCTCCATGGAGCACATGAAGACAGTCAGCAGATGCAGAAGCCATAGAGTCATTTAGGAGCTCTGTAAGAGCCATTGAGCTCACTAGGGAAGGAGAGTCTGGGTTCAGGCACTGCATAAATTATGTCCAAAATGATAGGACATCCTTAGGGACATTATGACATTTGTTCCTTAAAGCAACTCCTGGAATAATGCAAATTGAACCAAATAGACAAATCTTTTTAAAGAAATACACTTCCCACCAGAAGAGAGGAGAATCTTAAATATGTCTTCCAACTATGGAATGTAGACTTAGCACTTTATAAGATAGGCTTTAGGAATCTACTCTCCATCCAAAGACTACATAAATAAGCTACAACTTTGGATAAAATTTTGCTACACATATAACTGATTAAAAAGTTGAGGTTACATAAAAATGTTTTTTTTATTATAAGTCAGCTAGGAAAGAACAAGTAATTCATAGAAAATGGGCACTATATGAATAGTACCTCAGAGAATAATGCAAATGTCTTGTGAGTGTATTTTAAAATGTTCAGATTTAACATCTGAAATCAGTTAATGAAGTACAACATGGTATAGAAATAAGACAAAGAATAGGAGATTACTTCAGTAGACACAGAAAAAGCATTTACTTAAGTTCACTTCCCTTCCTGACAGAAACTCTCAATAAATTAGAAACAAAAGGAAAACTCTACAATCTGATTCAAAATATTTATGAAAAAATATTCCAGCTTCTGCCTATTTGCTTTCTCCATATCAAAACCAAGAAAAAGTTGTCATTTCTATTCAACATTGTGCTCAATAATCTGCCCAGGGAAAAGGACACAAAGAGAGCCCAGGGCTGGAAAGCGAGAAGTCAAGCTACTATTTTTAGATGGGTTTATTTTATATTTAGAAAATATAACACTAGAGAATAAATTGACAGAAGTTTGATACTTAAGCTCTGGAAGTTACAAAGGCTTTCAAAAGAAACTGAAAATCTAAATAAGTAGAAAAATAGTATGTGTTCACAGAGCAAAAGTCTTAATATCGTAAAGATGATAGACAGTAATCCACAATAAATGAACCTACAGACTTAATGCAATACCCATCAGAATCTCACACGGCTTCATTACAGAAATTGACAAGCTTGACTTAAAATTTATATGGAAATTCTCAAGACTCTGGGCAGACACAACAATCTTAAAACCAAGAAAGAGTAGAGGAGTTGCTCTTTTGAATCATAAGAAGATACAGAAATTCAGAACTGTGGTACAGGGCAAGGGACAATGTATACAGATCACTGGAATTGAGAATCCAGAGGTAAACTTTCACATTCAAGGTGGATTGATTTTTCAACAAGACTGCCAGAATAGTTCAATAGGGAGAAAACTGTATATTTTTCAAGAAATGGTGCTGGGAGAGGAGAACAGCATATCCACATGAACAACTAGGAAATTGCATGGCATGCAAATTTAACCCAAGGAGGATCAACTGTGAGCTGAAAACACAGTGAGTCCACTTGACCTTGACAGAGCCAGTGACTTCTCAGGTAGGACCGAAGCACAAGCAACAGAAGCAAGAAGAGAAACATCACTGAAATGAAAAATGTTTGCACATCAAAGAAGGGAAAGGAAAAAGGTCATTAAATAGTAGGATCTTATTTTTTTCAACTTTTGTATCTGAAAAGAGACTTATATGTAGAATATAAGACAAACTCGTACTATTGTATCATTTTAAAATAGAGAAGCAAGCTAGCTTTAAAATGAACAAGTGATCTGAATGAATGTTTCTCCAGAGAAGATACACAAAGGTGACACCCACATCATTAGTCACAGGGAAATGCAAATAAAAAAACCCAAACTCAAATACTGCTTTACATCTACAAGAACTACTAAAAGGAAGACAGATAACACATCAGTCAAACCATGGAGAGATTGTAACCTTCACCCTCTGGGTGTGTAAAAGAGTTCAGCATCTCTGCAAAACAGCCTGGCAGCTTCCTCAAAAGATGAACAAGGCCCTACCACACAGCTCAGCGTTTCTACTCTTAGGTACTATGGTGATTTGAATGAGAAATATCCCACATAAGCTTATGTATTTGAAACTTGGTCCCTAGTTGGCAATATTGCTTATGGAACCTCTACTGTAAGGGTCCAAAAATTGCTGAAGGAAGACCCTAGACTCAGATAGTATGCAAAGACAAAGAGTGTTTATTGTGCAGAAACATCCAGCATACAGGGGTCAGCTATTCTTCAAAATGGTGATCCCAGACAAAGGTGTGCAGGCCTTCTTATAGGGAACCAGGGAAATTCTCTAGAAGGATTAGATAATCTAAACTTTCATTGGTGGGGGCTAGGGGGTCATAGATGGTCAGTGGCCGGCATTCCTATGTCATGAATGTTTAACCATAGGATAAGATAGGGCTGCCCAGCACAGGTGGCCTATCCTGAGAGTAAGGTATTTCCCCATTTTTGTGGTTATCCCCAAGCTATTCTTTGGGAGGGGGTTTTATGACCTTGTTTCTGGATTTTATTGTCTGTTCCTGGAGCTTGTGCCTCATGGCCTAGTTCTTGGGACTTATGGTCTTGTCCTGGAGCTGGTGCCTTGTGGCCTTCTTTTAAAAATCAGGCCTGATCCTTAAGTGGGGACAAATAGGGTTTATGTCATCCTTTCACTAGAAGGTTGTGTCTTCCTTGAGGAACTACATCACTGGACTCAGGCTTTGATGGTTTATAGCTTTGCCTCACTTCCTGTTCCTAGATCTCTGTTTCTGGTATGTAGAAGTAATATGATCTCTCTGCTTCTTGCTCCTATGCCTTCTCTGCCATGATGGCATTTATTCCTCTGGAACTGTAAGCCAAATAAACTTTTTCTTCCTTAAGTTGCTTCTCATCATGGCATTTATCAAAGCAACAGAAATGTAACTCATACAACTATACACCCAAGAAATAAAGTGTATATCCATAGGAAAATCCATGTGTGGATACCCATGGAAACATTGTTTATAATGGCCAACAGATGGAAACAATACAGTTGTTGCTAGTAGATGGGTAAATGGAGTGTGGCATAATCATACTACATGGAAGACGATTCACCAATACAAAAAAATAGTGGAGATATATATATACATATATATATATATATATATATATAAAACAATGTGTATAAACTTTGAAAACATAAATAGAAGAAGCCACTTGTAAAAGACCACATTATATGAATCTGTGTATAAAAATCACCAAAAGGAAGTAATATACAGGCACAAAAAGTCATCCAGGCTGAGGTACTTTGAAGGAGATGACAAATGACTGCCAGTGGTGGGTCCTGAGTCTCTTGTGGAGAAATATCCTGAACTTGCTTATAATCATGGCATAACTCTGTGCTTAAACTGAAAACATCTGACTTCTGTAATTTAAGTGACTAAATAATAAGACATGTGAATTCAATATAAACATTTCCCTAAAAACATTAAAAGTTCTAGGCTCCATTCAACATCAGCTAGGTGCGAACTAGAGTCATGTTTATAAACAATTCTGCTCTGGTCAAGTAGGAGAATTTTAAATTTTGGAAAATGGAAACTACAAGCATGATTGCTGAACAATTGAGAGTGCTCATTTGCAGCGTAGGAAGTGTGAATTGGAGGTGTGCACAGGAGAACACTCTGACAATAACTCATGAGCCAACCCAGAAAACCCCTCTTGCAGTTTAGCAGCAGCAGCAAGGAGGAGGAGGAGGAGGAGGAGGAGGAGGAGAAGGAGAGAAGG
>NW_021620921.1:4785259-4806941 GCF_004785775.1 Grammomys surdaster | reverse complement strand
AGAAGAAGAAGAAGAAGAAGAAGAAGAAGAAGAAGAAGAAGAAGAAGAAAGAGCCCTAAGCAATTACCACCACAAAATCAACACTCTCAATTTTTTGTTTGCTTTTGTTCAGTTTGTTCAGACCCTTCAAACTTATCCCACCCCTGGTCCCATATTCATAGAAACAAAGAATGACAAAATGGGAGCTTTGTGAGTGGCTATTTTCTATGACTTTTCTCATTAGTGTGATGAAATATCTTCCCAAATAGTTTAAGAACGAGCTTGGGCTATGGTGGTGTGCACACCTTAAATCCTGACACATGGGAGACAGAGGCCTCTGTCCTCTGTAGTGACAATTTTGTCATTTTGGTTTCTTTAAAAGACAGAAATATTATGGGAATATGTTTTTGTTCTAATCCCACGTGTGGAATATAGCGCTGCTTCAGATTGTCCACCACAGCTGATTATGACGTGCCTCACACTCTAGCAGGGAGTGTGGTTTTGCCAGCTGCAGATGGTTTCTGTGATTATGTGATATTTGGAGTTCTGGGGACTTTTCAGAGGGTAGATAAATGCCAGGACCCCAAGAGGTGGGTTGAGTTGTTGGTTGATCGCTATTGGTCACAGTTTGTTAAACTGTCATGCACAAAGAAGAAAAAAAACAAAAAGAAAGTAGATATCCTAATGGCAAAGATCAAACTTGCCCCTAGGAACCTGATGTCGCTAATCAGCAGGAAGGAATATAATGATAATGTCTCCCCCTTTCCCTGATATCCTTTTAATAATTTCTCTTCTATCTAGTGTTATGGGTTTGCAGGGGTGGAAAAAGGGTAGAGAGGGTGGAAGAAAAAGAACCCCCATAGTAGCAAAAGACCATCTACAGTTAGTCCTCTATGAAGACCAGGCTGATCTACATAGCAGGTTCCTAGGCTACATAGTAAGATCCTGTCTCAAAAAAATTGAAATAAAATAAAGAAGGGAAGGGTTCACTTTGGCTCACAGTTTTAAGTGGGTCAGTACATTGTGTTGTAGAAGCTACAGCATCAGAACTGTGAGGCAGCTGGTTTCCCTATGCCAATAGTCAGGAAGCAAGAGGTGAATGGTGGTGTTCATTCTTTTTCCTTTTTCATTTTTATTTAGAACAGCAACATATGGTGTGGTACCACTATTCCAGGTGGATCTTCCTTTCTCAGTTACACACCTCTCTGGAACCACCTTTAGACATATCCAGAGGTGTGCTTCTAAGACCATTCCAAATCCTGTCAGATTGACAGTGAAGATTAGCCATCGCCCTCAGGATGGGACTGTGTGAAGAAGGATCTTCTACTCTTTGCTATCACTTAGGAAATGTAAGAGCAGACAGAAGGAACATTGTTCTTCATTTGTTCCCTAGTGAAACTCCCTTGACCCAGACAAAACAGCCAGGTACTAGAGAATTAGAGATGAGGATAGAAGTCACTGGATCCTCTACTCTCAAGCTGGATCAGAATCTGCATTTATCCTCATTAGCCTCTATCCACCAGCTCACCATGGGCCAGGAAGAAAACTCAAATTCAACCACCTGTCTTCTACATCTGGTCCTCCTTAGACAAAGGAACTAGAAGCTGTCCCTTCCCTTTATTGCTGGAAAAGTACTTTCATCTGAAATAGACTCTTAGCTTCTTCTTCTGCAACTAAATTATTCACCAAGTGTGACATTTTCCAGTTGTCCCTTCTATTAATAAACCTTCCCATGTCTCACCATCCTCCCAGGTGACACTGATGTCATTCATTTGCTGCTTCCCCACAGTCACACACCTTTTAAGTCTCAGGCGTCCTTCCCAAAGCTCTTCCCACCATCCCTGACAGTCAGCCTCAGTGTCAGCCGATGGCTTTCATGTCCTGGATCTGCAAATGTGGGTCATGTGACAACAGCGTTTGTCTAAGGTGGTAAAACGCATGAGTCAAGATTTTTATAGATTATTTTTCTTTGTAAAAGGGCAGCAGGGAATCTGTAAGCCACAAAAAGAAAGGTAAATTGGGCCTGCAAGAATATTCTGGGAGGGGGTCAGTTTAAAACAAAGATAAGCTGTTTCACTGATGAATGTGAAAAATCTCTAAGCAGTACGTGTTTCAAAGTATTTAATGAGAATATATGTTCTATATTATATAATATACATACTATGTACACTATACATTATATATATTATTATATAGATTTCTGGGGTTTTGTTTTGTTTTTGTTTTAGGTCATCATTCTTATCACTATTAACAGAGTTGTCATTTTTATAGTCTACATCACTCTCTCTACAGAATTATTGAAATATTATTATAGTATTATTATAAGGCTTTCATATTGTTTCAGTTAGTATATTATATGTTATCTGCTTTTATGAAGCATTTGAGATACCTTATATAATAAATATAAAATATATTATAAAAATATGAAATATATATAAAAATAAATATAAAATAATATAAAATTTACAACTACAATATGCGACTACAATAATAAAGGGAAAAATACATGGCTCATATTTGTTGCTGTGGTAAAATACTCTGGCAAAACGCAGCTTAGAGGAGAAAAAAAGTTTATCCAGCTAACAATTTGTTTGCTGTGTGATCCTTTTCCTGGGGAGACATGAACAAATGTCTACTCACCGTAGAGGAGAAACTGATGATAGAAGAAAGTATGGACACCACCAAAGTCTAAGTTGATGAACCAGTGTGTTTATCCTAGTAACTTACAGGAGAAGAAATGACTCAAAGACAGCTGACTCACCAAAGCCCACCCACCATAGGTGACAGTTCACAAAAGCCTGGAAACCTGGACTATACAACCTGCAGGCAGCACAGTTTGGTGAGTAACCTTTCCAGGAAGTTCAGCTGGACTAAGACTCTTCTAGGCAGTCTCTACTTCTTTCAGGAAGCAGAGCTTATCTGAGAGTGTTTCTCAACATTCCTTACAATTACCATAGGCTTAGTAATAGAGGGACTTAGTGTATCTGACCAGTTTCATGAACTTCCTAAAGCCTTTTGAGTTGTTTACTACACTTCCTGAGCTTAAGGGGTATCCCTGCAGGAAAGGATGTTTCACTTCCTTTCTAACATCATGTGTTTTAATGATCTTCCCTGTAAGATGGAAAGTTTTAATCTAAGAGGAAAGTACTACATAACACAATTCCAGGTCATGACCATTATTGAAATGAAGTCAAAGCAGGAATTCAAGCATCTGGGAGCAGCATGATGCACAGCCAAGAGTAAAGAGCTAGTTAGTACACAAGTTTCTTGGCTGTTCTAAGCTCACTTTCTTCTGTCTTATACTGCCCAGAACCTTCTTCTGAAGGAATGATGCTGCCTACAATGGAAACATTTTTTTTAAAGGGAAATGTTCTGAATCTCACTATTCTCTCTTCAGCCTTCTATACAATATGACCAGCTGTTTCATGTTCTTGCTGCCATAATGTTACTTCCATGAATGTTTTTGAAAGCATGAAAGATGCAAGAGTGAAGGGATCATGAAAGTTTGTGCCAAGGCCAAAAGAGGTGCTTCAGACAGGAAATGTGTGGGACAGGGTTAGTGTCCCTGAAAGGAAGTTTTTGTGTTAATCCATAAAAGCCAAAGTTGCAGTGGAGACCACAGGATGTTAGAGATGCCAAAACCATAGGGTGTTGTGGTGATTTGAATAGGAGTGACCTTCATAGACTCAAGTGTTTGAATGTTTGACCCATAGGGAATGACACTATTAGGAGGTGTGGTCTTGTTGAGAGTAACCATGGCCTTGTTGGAGGAAGATGTAGAACTCTCAGCCATTTCTCTAGCACCATGTTTGCCTGCACACTGCCATGTTTCCTGCCATGACAATAATGGACTAAACCTCTGAAACTGTAAGTCAGCCTCAATGAAATAAATTTTATTTAAAATGTATTAAATTTTAATTTAAAATAAATTTTTCTTTATAAGAGTTGCCCTGGTCATGATGTTTCTTCACAACAATAAAACTCTAAGACAGAAGTCTTCTGAGGAAAAGTGTTGACAAAAAGTGGAGCTATACCAAGAGAGTTACCAGTAGTAGAGCTGGAAAGGCAGAACAACCCAAAGCCTTGGGAGCCCAGATGATTCCAGTGGACATTTCATGTTCTGGACACAGAGTTACAGAATTTAATATCTGTGTTGCTGGGTTTCAGACTTGCTTTGTCTGATCTTTTCTTACGGTGCCCCAATTTCTCTCAGTTGGACTAGGAATATTTATTCTGTGTCTGGTGTGCTGGTGAGTGTCTTTAATCCCAGCACTCAAGAGGCAGAGGCATGTCCATCTTTGAGAGTCCAAGCCAGCATGCTCTACAGAGAAACAGAGAGGAGGAAGAAGAGGAGGAGGAAGAGGAAGAGGAGAGTACTCTCATGGAGTCTTAGAAGAAACTTGGACTTTGGACTTGTAAATGGTGTTGGAACTGTTAGACACTATAGAGATTTTGAAGTTGGAACAAACAGATTTTGAATTATGAGAGAGACCATGAGCTGTAAGGGCCAGAAGTGAGATGTTATAATTTGAAGTGATGTTTTGAGTATTGAGTGGACAGATGGTACGGTTGTGATGGTTAATCTTAATTGTTAACTTGACTAGATTTAGAGTCACTATGGAAATACACCTCTGGATATGTCTGATTATGTACTTCCAAGTAAGACTGAACTGGAGAGGGATAGCCCACCCCAAATGTGGGGTAACCAGCCCGTGGGCTATGGGTCTGCACGGAATAAAGAAGGAGAAAGTAGGCTGAGCCCTAGCACTTAATTCTCCCTGCTTCCTGACTGCAGCTGGATGTGAACAGCTGGCTCCTGCAGCTTCTGCCACCATGACTCTCCCACCAGGACAGTAGTGTCCTCAATTTATAACTCGAAATCAACGTTTCACTCTTGAAGTTCCTTCTGTCACAACAGAAGATCAACGAACACACATTAACGTCTCTAATTAGCAAGCCAGTTTTTATTTTGTTTTCTTTTGGAACCAAATTCTACAAGTTGATCATTCACACATTTGAAAAGCATTTACTGAATACTTAGAGTCATCCCCATTATACAGAGGACACTGAGAACAAGGTGCCAAACATTTCAAAACAGCCTTTACCTTTTAGTGCTTGGTATTTTCTGGGAGAAACAAGAAAAAAATAATGAATTAATAATAAATAGGTACTATATAATTAAATGATTCAATAGCAGAGGGCTGGAAAGGTCTCTTGGAGGAAATGACATTTAAAAATTAGGTAAGAGCTGAAGTGCAGTTCCCACCCTTAGGTCTGACTGGGAGAAATAGGGTTTTGGCTGTGCTCTTGCACAAGACTTGACTTTGAAGTGCAGAGCCCAGAATATTCCTTTGTCAGAAAACTAGCTGAGAAGGCCATAGTATGCAAACAAAGACACACCTTTGTAATCAGTTCCTCCATTTGTAATCAGTGATCCTCAAGGAAGCTCTGGGTGAGAAAGTCAAGGAAGGCTTTAAATGAGTGTAGCTGGAAGCTGGATTTTTCTCAAGAAGCCGACAGATGCTTCTAATCCTTAACAGTGTGGGTACTCCTTGGACCTCTGTGACCTTGCCTCTTAGCAAAGAATAAGAAAATTAGTCTCACTTGGGTAAAATTTGGCTTTATAATTACCCCACATGTTCTACTTAAGGAAAAGTGAGACAAGTAAAATACACAGTTATGTGATTAAAACAGTGTAGCTTGATATTTAATATTTTAATAGTTTCCAGATTGTAAGTTATTGGAAATCTATTTATTTGTTCTTTAGCCAAGTGATCAGAAAAGATGATCAAAAACAAAAGAGGAAGAGAGAGAGAGAGAGAGAGAGAGAGAGAGAGAGAGAGAGAGAGAGAGAACATAAAACGGGTATGGTGTTGAAAAAAACTGACAGGCAGAAACAAGCTTAAATCCTGTTGCTATGGAAACTCTGTACCCTCTGTGTTCTACCCAATCCACACCGAACAGTTATATGACCTAGTAGTCAGCTAAATATTAAAGCGGCCCTTACAGTGGAAGAGGTTGACTTGTTGTTTCTGAAAATGGTATCTCAAAGTCAAAATTGAGTACTGTAAACCCCTCTTTACATCTAGTCTGAGAGCCCTGCAAGATGCAGGGACAATTTCCTTTGAGGGTCTCAAAAAAAAAAAATCTGAAGTCCCATAAAGGTCTTGATCTCCCAACCCTGCAAGGCTACTTCTATCTACCTCCTAACGAGGCCAGGTCATAATGCTTGATGTATTAATAAGCTTCCAATTGTGATCGATTTAGCATTAAGCCAAAGGTAACCTGAAACAAAAGCTACCCTGGACAACGCAGGGAAACCACTACTGATTAAAGGCAAACCTTAATTTCCCTCAAATGTAGGAATGTGCAATCCACTCTCCTGTCATGGGAAAGAGAACACTAAACTCAGACTGCTCACTAGAAACAGTCTTCGTGACCAAGTTCACAGGAATTGTGATAAGAATTGTGGAATCATGCCTGACAGAAAGCTCAGCCCTGGGCCATTGCTATGACCCTAAATATCACATTAGAACTGCCAGCCCCAAGTAACCAGCTTCCAGCCTTAAGTTAGAATTGGGTATGCATTGGACTTTAGCACTTTCAACCGGACCTCTTCCTAGTCTCCCTAGAGAATCTACTTTGATGATCCCTTCAATACCAACCATTTTGAAGCCTATGTCTATGGATCTAAGTTCTTTCTCCATAGATATCACCGAGACATCTCAAAGATCTGTATGTCTAAATATTGTTTTAGCATTTCCACAGGGTACTACATGTATTCTCTATCTCAGGTACTATCCAATCTGAAAAGGTCTAAGCTACCTTAACATCCTCTGGCCATGTATCTTGAAGGGTACCTCACCTCTCACCAGTCAGCCTAGGTTTTTGCCAGTTAATAAACAAGTATCTTTCTATCAAATTTACAAGACAAATGGGAAAGTGTGGGGGAAGTGCTCAGAATGGTGCCTGCCTCTAGTAGATGCTCAGGAAGGGACAGTGACTTTCAAAGTCATGACTGGCCTAAAGACTTCATGGGATCCTAACCCATCTTCCCAGCTCCAGCTCCCCTGAGTCTTTCTGTGACACTCTCTGCCCATTCAGGACTCCAGTTTCATAGAATATTTGTCCTTCACAGCCTTCCTGCCCTTGTTTCTTTTTTATTCGCTGTCCATGTGGAGAAGATAAGTTGCCTAAAAAGTTCACCAGCTTCCAGAGAGAAAGCGCTTCCCAGCCATTCCTTAAGAGGAACACAACACCTTCATCTCTTTCATTTGCATCTGGGTGATGACTAGACCCTAGACTTGGAGCAGGCACTGCTCCAGAATAAGCCTTGGTGGGAGGTGGTGACCAATGTTGCATGAAAGGAACATGATTTAGCATAGCAGGGAGTGGTTTCAAAAAGAAGCTGTGCTGGGATTTCATGTCCCATAGGCCTTTTGCAACATGATTTCCCTCTTTTCTCATTAAGAGATGGACTCTCTTTTCTCACTCTTTGACTCGGGTTGGCTTAGCCAGTTGCTTAGATAAATAAAAAGGAGCATCAGTGATGTAGACCACCACATTATCAGCTAGTTCATACTGGTTATCTAGCGATAGTCACAAACTCTAACACCACACCGTGGCTCACAGCCCCAGCTAGCCTAGTTCTCAATCGGCCACAGGGATGGAACCACTAATAGTGCTGAGAGAGCTCAACAAAAGAATCCTCCAGACAACAACATAGTTTTAGGAGAAAAAAAACATTTGTGGGCTATCAACCCTGCAAATGAAAACCTTCATGATCTGGTTCCAGTCTTCTGTGAGAGTTCGGCTTTGTATTCCTGCCCTTGAAGTTGCATTCCGAAGTAGTTTAGACAACTATTAAGATCATGACTTTTTAAAACCAGCACTCAGGATGTAGAAGCAAGATCTCTGTGAGTTCAAAGCCAGTCTGGCCTACATAGCAAGTTCCAGAGTAGTCAGGGCTAGGTAGTGAGACCCTGTCTCAAAAACAACAATAAAGAAAAACATTAAAGAATCATAACTTTTATCACAGTGCTATCCAAGCCATTTTGAATTTTCAAAGTTATGGTAAATCTGTATGTAATATTCATAGTAAATTTTAAAAATAGGAGGAGTTAAGTCAATAAATATTACCTAAATTCAAATTTTAGGTTATAAAATGTATGGGGATTCAAGTAACCAAACAAGCAGTTCTCTTAAACAGGAACTGCTGGATAACAGTGGATCATCAACATGGGAGTGAAAACGTAAGTCTCGCAAAGGTCTTCAACATGTGTTATCTATCGCCCTAGTCAGTTTGATTAGACACAATAAATGATACATTACCCCTGTCAAGTGATTAAGAAACAAAACGCATGCCTAGAGACTTTATGGAAGACGTAATCACCAGCAAGCCCTTTTCACCTGGACATAGGATCTTGCTCATTTATTTTTACTTCAGTTACTTTTTCCTGGGTGTTCATTTATCAGTATATTTAAATTCCAGATGGAAAGCATCCAGGGGCTAGCTTAAACAGCAGAGGCTTCAGATGGTAAAAGTATTTTCAGTTTAGCCTAACAGCTCAAGTTCGATCCATAAGATGGGAAGGGAAAAACAGACTCTCTGCAGGTTGTCCTCTGACCTCCACATGTGCCCCAGGGCACAGCTCTGCCCTGTCCCAAGAAACAAATGTAAGAAGTAATAAATAAAATAAGCAACAATATAATGGCATCTTGTCATCATTTGTAGACTAATAAGAGACTGGCAGCTATGTGAGCCTGAGAACTGATATCTAGGGTACACATGTGCACCAGAAATGGAAGTCAGGCAGAATGGCTGTTTGACAGAAATCACAAACCACCTAGTCTATGCTGGTCTTTTTACTGAAGGAAAGGAAAAGTCTCACCTGCTTCAAATTCCTGGTGTGCCTAAGACCTAAGGAAAAATGTCTACATTCCATCTGTAGGGCTGGGTAGTGAAAAATATCTTTTGGTTTTCCTCTTCGTGGTAATGTATATATTTATTTACCTTTGTATACTTATCTCTTTTGTGTTGTCAGGTCTTCAGAAAACTTATGTTCTTCATGTTCAGTGTTAGATGTCCTTTCTGATAGAATTTAGACCTTTCTGTTGTCACAATTACATTTACAGTACATTTCTGCCACAACAATGAACACAGTTGGCTCCTGAGTCCAGGGCTGACACTGGTTGGTCCCTCAGAAAAACAGCCTGGCCCTGTTGGGAGTCGACTCCTAGCCGAAAGTGGCTATCATCTTTGCAGCCATCTCAGGCCATATACCCTGACAAAAGACTTATTTTCAACAGCCCACAACAGTTGAGCACACTCTGATAAACATCTTGTTTTTCTCACATACCTTGTTTTGCTGTTTAGTGCCGCCAGCAGCTAGGCGCACATGGTCTCCACACTGCTAGCTAGGCACATGTGATATCCATGCTGCAAGGCACATGATGTAGTGCCTTCAGCTGTGCTTGTCCACGAGGGCAAGGCACGTGGTAAAGGGTATAAATACCCAGGATGTCCTAGCAATAAACGAGACTTGATCAGACCCTCTTCTTGTCTCCATTCTTCGAGTCTCTTGCCCCTGCATCCCCACTCTCTCTCCTGCTAGGCCCTGACCCTTGGACTGGAGCAGCAGAACAGGCTGTTACAAAGTGGCCCCCGAATATGGGGCAGCTTGGGCAGTTTTATGGTCCCTTGGTGCCTGGTTGACTGAAAGACCCTTCAGAAACCAATATAATAATAATTATTATGAATAATATATTATTGTTATAAATAGTAATAAAATATGGTAATTAATATAGTGTTAATAAACACAATAATAGTAAAAGTAATTTTAATAATAAATATAATTATAATGTGTAATAAATAGAATAAATATAAAATAAATAAAATCATTATTAATTATAAAAATAACAATAGTTATATAATATATTGTTATATAATTGTGGCATTTAATAATTTTGTTATTACTATTATCATGCCACAGGTTACTGTGTCAAGGGTATTTGATCTTTGCCATTTTAGAAATCAGAAACTTCCATTCCTCCTTTTCATTTGACACCATAGTTTTGTTATTCAAGCTCAGGAAGATTCCTTTTCTTAGATGAGTTTATATCAGTTAACAACTTTTGTCATTTATTTGTATGTCACAATTTGAATGGACAGTTCTGCTAAAATATACATTTTTAAAACATTTTAGCAATACATTCTTTCCATTTTAAAAAGAAATCTATGTTTGCTTTTTGGTATCAATTATTTTTAGAATTGAACATTAGACCCCAGTTTAAAGATAAACAGACAATTTCTTCCTGGTTGTTTAGTAAAGCACACTCTGCTTCTTCATCAGAACTGAAACAAATACCCTCCCAGTGTATCTGTTGGAATCTTCTGGGCCTTTCCAAGGGACTCATTGTTAACTTTACTATGAGACACCCCATCTATCTCTCTCCTCCCTATGTGCATGAAAATGTAAATAGACTTTGCACATTGGCCTGGTGGCGTCTAGTTGCACTGTGGTCTCTGCCCACGCAATTTGGCTCAGCTGAAATTTCTTCAGCTTAGCTTCCTGCCTGTGATGGATTGAGTAGGAATGGCCTCCTTACACTCATATTTTCACTGCTTAATCATCAGGGAGTGGAACTGTTTGAAAGGATTACAAGGATTGAGAGGTGTGGCCTTGTTGGAAGAAGTGTGTCACTGAGGGTGGACTTTGAGGTTTTCAAAAGCTCTCAATTACTGCTCCAGTGCCATGCATGCTACCATCTCCCTGACAGGATGACAACAGATAAAACTTCTGAACTGCTACCAATGAAATGCTCTCTGTTCTAAGAGTTGCTGTGGTCATGTTGTCTCTTCAGAGCCATATAACAGTGACTAAGACACTATTTATACTGCTCTGATAACTGTGACTTTGAACTCCAGAAGTCTAGCTTAGGCTTCGCTGGTCAGTAGGAAGGAATTAGAAAATCAGCAGTCTGTAGAGAGAATCTCTTATAAACATCACTTGTCAATAAAAAAAAGCCAGTGGTCAATGAGTTGAGGCAGGAAATAGAGACACTGGCAGGAAAAGAGAGGATTCTGGGAAATAGGAAGAGATAAAAGATGTAGGGAGAGCCACTAGAGATTCAAAAGGATTGATCAGAGAGACAGGCATAAACCAGCAAGTAGATGAACTCAAGGAGACACTCAGAGAGACTCAGAGGAGACAGGAGGAAGCAGGCTAGGACTGAAAGAGAGGTAACTAACCAAGCGGTTGACATCGAATAGTTTAAATAAGTTAAGAGCTAGTCAGGGAATGAGCCAAAGCTTATGGCCTCGGCATTTAATAATTCAAGGAGCAGGGGCTGGAAAGGAAAGATGAGTTTAAAAATTATTTTAACAACTGTCAGACAGAGCCAAGGGTGGGCTGCAGAGCCTACTGTGTTAGGCTTCAAACCACACAGCTATGCTTCCAAATTACAAGAGAGAAGACAGACTTCTTTCTGAACTGCAAGTGGCTCTTCTTATTTTTTACAATTTCTTCTTTTATTGATGATACACATTTTTCTCATGCAACATATCCTGATCATAGTTTCCTCTCCCTCTACTCTCGTCTTATTTTTTCATCTTTATTATCACTCTATCCTGTCTTTAAACCACTGTCGAATAGAGCCAATCCTTCCCCTTCATCACAAATTTGGACTCATTAGATGATAGATTCCAGTGGAAAATACACTTGTGTGTCCAATGCGATGGTCTCATGCCTGTCCAGTCTTGACCCACTGTCTTCATAGAATGCTGAGAGGGGCAGAACCGATTTCCCCCCACTACAGAATGCTGGGGAGGCTGAGGGTGCAGCATTCCATGGGCTTAACACTGTGCTTCTTGTCAGGGCTGGAATGGGGAAGAGTGAAGATAAAGCCAATCCTTTATGCCGAGCATGCATTGATTAACGGAATTTTCCGTTCTGTGATAAGCACCTTTTCCGTGTAGGCCATGAGATTTTAGCACACCTGTTTGCGGCTGCTTGCTGATTGTCACTGTAGTTAGTTTGCATTGGCTAGAAAATGAAAGTTCTATTGGGACAAAATAAAAGTGTGTGTAAAGGAAGGGGATCGATGCGGGTTACATCTAAAATGTCTCCCTTTACCTAGTGAGGTCATCGCTGATGCAGCTGGATGATTGACTAGAAGAAGAGGAAAGGTCATACCCAGTGCTGGGCATGAATTCAAGAATTGGTCCTTCTTTGCCAGACCTGGATCTAGACCCACATCTGCCCTGACTTCTCCCCTAGTTATTCACCAGCCCAGTCCTATCCCCGATGTCAGGGGCTTTCCCAATCAGAGGAGTGTTTGCCTTTGTTCCTTGCCTTATTTGCTGCAAGTGTCTGTCTGACTTTATCATCCCTGGTAAACATGCATGAATACGGCATCAGAACTATCAGAGTTAGCAGATTTTTTTTTTCTGTGACAATTCTTAGTGGTTTATCCACGCACAGTTGATATTTAACAGTCGCATTGATCCAAGCAGCCCCATAGCTCCATTCCCCTTTTTGGTCAGGATTTCAGACACTGAAGCAGTCATGTCTCATCCTGACTGTCCATTTAAAAAGACAGTGTTGATTTCTTCTAATTCAGCAAATATACTGTGGACACTGAGCTAGATGAGGCCAGCTAACAGCTTATCCACTTATTGACTAAAGAAGGCAGGCCACTCGAGGGCCATTTCCCTTGGATTCCAGCAAACAGAAGTGTGATCGCATTTCTGCGCCCTGAAAGTGCATTTCTAATGTCAAATTAGAGAACTGTAGAAATATCATTATCTAATCTGTCTTAGGGAAAATGCTTGCTTTCCCATACCCTGGCTTTACTTTTACTTCTTCAAAGATTGCAAGACATTTTGCTGACATTCGAGTTCTACAGAGAAGGGGCGGGGGCAGGATGATACAGTCCTTTGTTGTAAGGGTGAAAACTCAAAGGAAGCAAATCAGGAAAATAAAATAGAAATCAGACTAAGGCTGCAAGTTCAAGATTGCTGTGAATTAGTTAAATCAGTCTGGATGTCCACTTAACTCACGAGCTCATTCATCTCAATCACATGTTTCTTTAATTCTATGTGTGGTTTTTAAAGATGTACAAATTAAAAACTGAAAATAAATCTTTTTTTTTTATTAGAAGGGCTAGAGAGATGCCTCAGTGGTTAAGAGTCCTTATTGCTCTTACAGAGGAACTGAGTTCAGGTCCCAGTACTCACATTGGGAAACTCACACCTTCCTGTAATTCCAGCTCTGTGGGGAGCTAAGGCATCTGGCCTCCACAGGCTCCTGGACTCATATTCACATACTCCCATACTGACACACACAAACATATATATATATAATTAAAAATAATAAAAATAAATCTTTAAAGTGCATAGAGTATTAGGCCCTCACAAATTAAGGGCATCGTGAGCTCAAAACTTGAGCTAGGAGAGACAGCAGTCTTGAAGCCAATGGGACAGCCACACCGTAAGCCTGCCTGGTGCACAGTGGGGCCTGCTCCTATCTTCAGGAGTACTCACAGTAGGTCATAAATCATGCACATGACAAACGTAGCCCTTTGTTATAAAAACCAGTGCTTCTCATTAGTCTTATTAATGCCATTAAGATAAATCATCCTTGTGTTCAGCGAGGATTGACATCAAAAGGTTTGAAATTCACTTCATGAAAGAGAAATCAGTCCTAAGGTACTTAGCATGGAAGTTTCTGCGTTCACAGTTAGGATCCGCTCTGGGTCTGGCCATTCCCTCTGGCTTTAGGGCAGGCTGAACATTTTTCTTACTGTGTGGTTCATATCCGGTTTAGGTTTCCTGTACTGACTGCTTGATTGTCATCTTTGTCCTACCGCCTGTTCAAGATCTGTGTGGTGAGTAGAAGGCCTGGCCACCCATGGCACGTCATAGATAGTCATGTGAGAATTACCTATTTAATTGAGTCTATGTTCTAGTGTGGATTCACACCTTGCTAGATGATGTGTGAGTCTGGAGGTCAATGTTCTCAACCTATCTTTCTCCCTATGTAAAATGCATCTCTCCCATAGGTACATTAGGATGGGTTCCAAAGTGTTATTTTATCCTATTTTTAGCCTCAACTTGGATCCAAAACCTAGTTTTCCTAAGTGGAACCCAACCCCTCCCCTACCTGCTCTATGAAAGTGTGGTGCATATCCTCTCTCCTTGTTGTCCTTGTCTGTAAAGGTTAACAACAGTGAGATTTGTCCTGTGGTGTAAGTGAACTAAGGATGTGAGACATCTAGAAAGCATCCAGAAGGCACTCAACAAACGAGTCTCATTGTTATGTTCCTTGTTAGGTGACAGTTTTTCCTCTAATTGCTCAATCAATTTGTCTCCAATTAACTGTAGTAAATAACCTAAATTTCCAGTCTGAAAATAGTTGTTACAGACTTCAATATTGAGCAAATCCAAATTCCAGTGCAGCTACTTACTCTTGTGTAACTCTGGATGGGTCACGTGACTATTCAGAACCTCAGTAGCCCTGGATCTTTTAAAATGTGAAAGATTTTACTGGGGAGAGGCATCAGTGGGTAACATCATTTGCCATTAAAATCTGATGACCTGAGTTCAGATTCTCAGAACCTACATACAATCAGACATAATAGCGTAAGTACCTGTAGTCTCAGTGTATCAGCCCAGTTAGCCTGGGTTCTACAGGACAAAGAGACCCTGTCTTAAAGTGGAAAAGCAAGGACTGTCACAGAAAGGCTGTCTTCTGTCCTCCATACATGTGATGTGGCATGTAGGTGCTCTCTCACACACATAAACACACACTTGCCTATTGCAAATGCACACCAAAAATTTTAATTAAGTGTATTATTTTTGTATTTTTGGTTCTCCATAAGGACCTAGTATTGGTAAAGACTCTGACAGAGAAATGCATCAAGAAACCAAAACATCATAAATTCACACTATTAGACAAAGTTAAATGAGGGTTTTATAACTTGGGAAGAATATGCTTACTTGCTCTATTTAAATTGCATTTTCCTATTTGTAGCACGTAGTGATTTTTGCCAGGATTCTCCACAATGTTTTTTCTCTGACCCCACCTTGGTCTGAGAACTCCCAGTTTGTAAAGAATCTGATAATATGTGGGTGGGAAACATATTTCAAGAGAGAGGACAGTCCCTGGAGCCTCCCTCAGTCATCAAGTCAAGTGACGATGCTGTGAAACACAAGCACCTGTGCAATGTAGCCCACTTATGCCACACAGAAAGCAATTGTCTCGTTCTTCAAACTGAAACTTAATGTCTTAAGGGTTTCTACTGCTGTACTAAAACACCATGACCAAAAGCAATTTGGGGAGAGCAGGTTTATTTGAGCTTACACATCACAGGTCACACTCCACCACAGACAGAAGCAGGGCAGGATCTTGAGACAGGAACCTGGAAGCAGGAACTGAAGTAGAAACTACATACAGAGAAATGCTCCTTACTTATTTGTTCCTCAGGGTTTGCTCAGCCTGCATCAATATATAATTTGGGAATACTTGCTGAAGGTGGCACTGCTTTCCAAGGGCTGGGTTCTCCCTTATTAATCATTTAAAAAAAAAAAAAAGCCCACAGACCTGCCTACAGGCAATCTGATGGAGATGTTTTCTTTATTCTTTTCGTTTCTTTTAAGCTTTTTATTGATTGTGGCTTTCACATCATACACCCTAATGTCATACATCTCCCTGTCCCTTTGTATCTGCCCTATGCCCTTGAAACCTTACCCCCTAAAATAAAAGGAAATAAGAGTTTTAAAAAAAATCTTATCATGGCAGCTATAGTGTGTCATACAGTATACCCTTTTGTATGCACATCTTTCCTTGCGGATGTTCATTGCAGTGAGTCATTGGTCTGTTCGGAGGCCTCTGGCTACTGCTACACTATCAATACTGGATCCACATGGGGACTCCTCTTGGATATCTTGCTGTTACTCTGTGTCATGGAGAGCCTTCAGGTTTGGTTCTTCAGTACCAGCCTTTTTACATGCTCCAGCAGATCACAAATGAAGTAAAGGTTGGTGTGGGTCAACCCAAAACCTTGGATCTTGGCCTGGGTGGTAGCTGAGTTGGTCAGCCCACCAGCTCTCGTACAACTGTGCATCAAGATGAGCTCTGCAGCACTGCCTGAGCTAGCTCACCCAGTGCCACAGCTGGCAAGGGTCAGGGTCAACTCTCTCGCTCTGAAGTCCTTGGGCAGGCTCACCTGTGCATTCGCCATGGCCAGCTCTACAGTGCTGCCCAGGTGAGGTCCAGTGGCCACTCTCCCAAGTGCTGCAGCCAGTGAAGGGCAGGGCCAGCTCTCCAGCTTTCATGACCTTGGTCAGCTCACCCTCCTGCCACAGACATTGAGGGAGGAAGGGGAGGGGGGAGGCATTTCTCCCTCACCCATGTCACCCATGGCAGATGTGGGGTGGGGACACCCCTCTCATTCTCACACTTGGAGGCACTTTCTTAATTGAGGTTCCTGTCCCAGAAAACTCTAGCTTCTGTCAAGTTGACAAGAAACTAACAGCCCACCTGAGATGTTTTAGCAACAAATGTCCCCTCTAAGTGCTATTTAGAATAAAACCAGTTTCTGTTACTTGAGCTCATATCATTAGAAAGCAGAAGGAGGTAGCTCAAAACCTACTTGGTTTCAGAGACATCTACTTGGTTCACTGTTGAACTTTCGTTACACAAATCCTCCAACAATCCACAAAATGTATAGAACCAGCATTTGTCTAGTCACTGAGTGGGAAATGCTGCAGAATACTGATTCTATGAGTTTAACAGACACTGGCTCGCCCCATCCACATGCATCCTTCCTGGCTACCAGAGACCGGGGATTAGACCTCAGAGATATCTCACTACTGATTCTTGGTTTTGGCTGCAAATACATTTTCCATTATAAAAGTACCCGAGATAAACAAGTTATGAGGAGGAAAGGTTTACTTTGACTCTTAGTTCTAGACATGTCAGTTTGTCATTGGTCAGTCCTGTTGTTCTGGGCAAGATAGCACATCACCATGGGAGTGTTTGTGGAGGCACTTGTCTCATGACCAGAAAGTAAAAAGGAGAAAGAGGATGAAGCCAGGATCCCCTTCACCCTATTCAAGGACTTGTCCATAGTAAAGGCCTCTCCCTAGATCCTTAAATTTCCTACCACCTCTCCAGGCTGGGCAACAAATCTCTAACACATGTGCCTTTGGGGGACATTTAAAGTGTAACTCATAGCACTTGTGAGTAGTCTCTGGACAGCCTGTGGACAGCCAATCTGTCTGGGACTTTTCTTCACTGAGACACTGTGGGAGGAGAGCTTGGCAGGTCTGGTTAACCACCAAAGCAAGCACCATGCAGCTGATGAAAGACACAACCAGACAACGACTCTCAGAACTAGAAATGAAAGCAATCTGCGGTTCAAAAGGAAGCAAGTTCTGAAGTTCCTCTTCATTCTTATCCCAGAATCAAATCCTGAATCAAGTTCTATCTGTTCAAGTACCTGAAATTTCAATCTTAAAATGCTTGAAGAGCAGAGGCTCATTTTAAACCATTATCCAGTTGTTTATAGTATATATTACAGACTTAATTTCTGGATGTATTTCAAGGAAACTGTGTGGAAAGGGGATTAAAGGTGTTCATTCTCTGTAACTGACAATATTTGCTCCCAGAGATAAGGCTCTTTTGTAAACTTGAGATAGTGTTTGCATGGACTTTGGAACACTTTCTTGCAGTTACTCCTGGGGGCAAGAAAAAGAGTGATTTTGATTTATCCTTTCCCTAAAGAAACACCATTCAGAATATTTAAGTGGCAGGATCCTCTCTTACCTGAGCTTTGGCTCCAGAGAGGCAGTACTGGGAAAGAACTGTATTGGGCACCACAGTGAGAGGGCAGGAGACAGCAGTGGTACCCAGGGAAGATGCTCTGTGCATATGTTATTCTGTGGTTAAGCCTAGCCCCAGCTTGTAGCTTATGTTTTTCCTCTGTAAGCATTCTTTGTGCCCTCCCAAGACGCCTACCTCATCGTTGCCCCAGGGAGACATGGGACACAACAGGCAGCCAAACCCTTGGAAGAGGAGCTGGTGATAAAGACAGGCAGAGGACGAGGGGACATGGGAGGAAGAGCCACCCAATCAGAAAGAGCCAGCCTTTCCTGGGTTAGATAGACTTCCTTGAGTCTTAACCCAAGAGGACAAAGAACACAGTTGGTCCTTCTAGAGTTCTGAGTTTAGGATGGGTCCATATCTCAAGAGGTTAACTGTAGGGTGCCTCTAATAAGAACACCTTCAGGACCTTAGTATGTAAGTCAAATGAAGAGCATGTGGCAGATATTAGGAAACTAGACCTTTAGGAAGTGTCTTAGAGTTTTACTGCTATGAACAGACACCATGGCCAAGGCAAGACTTATAAAGGACAACATTTAATTGGGACTAGCTACAGGTTCAGAGGTTCAGTCCATTATTGTCAAGATGGGAGCATGGCAGCATCCAGGCAGGCATGGTACAGGCAGAGCTGTGAGTTCTGCATCTTCATCTAAAGGCTGCTAGTGGGAGACTGTCTTCCAGGCAGCTAGGATAAGGATCTTAAAGCCTATACTCACAGTGACACACCTACTCCAACAAGGCTACACCTCCTAATAGTGCCACTCTCTGGGCCAAGAATACACAAACCATCCCAGGAAGCAATCAGGAATAGAAAGAGTGCTGATAAAGACTCACCCACTACCCCTCACCACCACCACCACCACCACCATCTCCAACTCATGCTATTGAAAGGTAAAGCCAAGGTAACCTTCATCCACCATATTCATCCATTAATTCATCCATCCATCCATCCATCCATCCATCCATCCATCCACCCATTCAATCCCCTCCATCTGCTTTATAGACCTAATGTTGAAGGGGAATGAACTTGGACATATAAAGATAATTAAGTCTAATACCTGTAGTAAAGGAGATCCTTGTCCAATAATTTATGATGTAAGAATCAGGGGAGCAGAGTCAGCACGGACTTTTAGGGTGCTACAGAAGAGGATAATTTGTCACTTAAACTTTTCAAAACCTATTTTTAATGATAGTTCTTAAACGCTTTAACCTCCCTTTTAGCCCACCACCCACCAGAGGTAGTGAAAAAGAAAGGATACAGGGGAAGTGGACCTGTTTAGAAAGGTTCTTTGGAGCAACTCTTGTCTGTGTTGTCTAGAAACTGGCAGTTTAGTTCACAGATCTGAAACGGCAGCTCGATTCACTCACAACCACTTCGTTGATACACCAGCTGTCCAGTACGGTAGAGTCAGGATAGCAGACAAAAATTAGCAGTGATGGAACTACCTACCAGAGACTACCAGGCCTCAGCCTCAGCACAAGTTAGCACTAGGGACTAGGACCAACAGGAACAGCAGGAAAAGTTGGTTGTGCATCTCTTAATGAATCAAAGATCAGCGAAGACTCCAGATCAACAAGCATTCAGCTATGCAAGCAAGCCAAGCCCCACCTCCATCACTACCCATCAAGTCCTATTTACATCCCTCTGAACATCAGTGTCCTCCATGGTCTTGCCTCAGCATGTATGTCTGTCTCAGCTGACATCACTCTGCCAATCAATCTGAGGCCAAGGAAGTGGCAAGAAACTGCAGCACACCACCAGAAGTTTCTTGGTGTTTCTCTCTATGGAGTCTTGGCAAATGGAGATCAACTACACAATGTAAGGCAGACCAATACATGTGTGTCCTTAGCAACGAATCTCTCATCACATGTCCTTTCATATGCTTGCTTTAGTAGAACATTCTTTCTCCTGTGTCTGCTTCAGCTAAACTTTCCTTCACCAGTCTGTCTTAGCCTTTCGTCTGTGTCCGCTTCAGGAAAACATTCCTTCATGTGTTTGCCCCAGCAAAACATCATCCAACACAACTAACTTTCCAAAGAACTGTTAAGTTTCCACTTCAATAGTTACATAAACTTGATGAATCTAGGAAGATTTCCCACAGTCAAGTGGGAAAGTCGATTGACATAGGCCAGCATTTCTCTCTTTTTTTTTTTTTTTGGTTTGGTTTTTCGAGACAGAGTTTCTCTGTGTAGCCCTGGCTGTCCTGGAACTCACTCTGTAGACCAGGCTGGCCTCGAACTCAGAAATCCACCTGCCTCTGCCTCCCAAGTGCTGGGATTAAAGGCGTGCGCCACCACCGCCCGGCTAGGCCAGCATTTCTCAACCTAAATCTAAGAGCCCTTTAAAGATCAAATGACCCTTTCACAGGGGTCACCTAAGACCACAGGAAAACACAAATATTTACATCATGATTCATAACAGTAGCAAAATTACAGTTATGAAGTAGCAACAAAGTTAATTTTATGGTTGGGGATCACCACAACATGAGGAACTGTATTCAAGGGTCACAGCATTAAGAAGGTTGAGAACTGCAGCTTTGGGCAAAAATGTAAAAAAAGTAGTGAAAACAAGCAATTCCAAAAAAGAGAGGAAGTAAGATACAGTGGAGAGAGGCACTGGGGTGGTGGTGGTGGTGGTGGACAATGAGATTAGTAAAGTTAAAATATAAAATACTCTATGTACTAAGGAACATACATATTCTGCCTCACTACACGAATGCCCTATCATCTTTGGAAGCACAGGAGAAACCTTCCAAATCTGTTTATGCTTCAAACTGTCTTGTGAAAGGAGAAGGTTTCCCTCAAAGAGTTGTCATCAGGATTAAGTGTGAACACACCAGCAGAGTGCCTCTATTGTTTCTGACATTCATTAAACATTTGACAAATTATTTTTAACTTCAGAAGCCCTTGGATCTTCCTGTGTGGGTTGTAGCTCACAGTTACACTAAATGTCAAATTTTTCTGGGTTTGTATTTTCTGATATTTTGTATTTGCATAGGAAAAAAAATCTGTTTTCTAAATATCCCCAATTTCTTCGGGGTTTTATTTGATGATTATGTGGACTGCAGCCACCTCCTTCTGTTGTGTTTAGAAGGCAGCAGGTCCCTGAACAGCTGCTGGTAACATTTTTTTTTCCTCAGCAGAATGGCCCAGCATGGCTCCCATCAGATGGCAAAGCCTGAACAACCCAGGAGAAGCAGGAGCTCATTTGCATGGCAGTTCTGCACATGGCGTGACTCCTGAGAACTCCAGGGAGAAGGATACAGAAAAGGTTATCTGTAGGAAAAGCCACAGAGGCAGAAAATATAGGGAGGTTGCAGAGGCCCTGGGGGCCAGTAATGAGGCCAGGCAGTGTGACAGATCTCCTCTGAGTCCTTTGTACACGCTTTCTTTCTCAGTTTATTCTCATAATGGCTATGTGAGAATCGTTTACCATCCTTGTTAACTGATGAGGAAGATGCATCTCAGTGACGTTAATTGTCTTGCCCAGGATGTGCAGAAAAGCCTTGCATCTGTGTCTTCCTCATTCTGGAGCCCAGTCTCCCAGGAAGAACAAAGCCTCAAGGAAGCTAGGCCTGACTCTAACAACCTCTGTGTTCAGGGCCTAGCTCTCCTCCCTTGTGGCATTCTGAAGTAAGAGAATATGGTCTCTACATTCCCTTCTGCTTCTTTTATGATGCCTCTTCACATTGGGGGCTCTGGTTTTTTCAGAAAAGGAAAGAGGTAAAGGAAGGGGGAGGGGGTTGCTTTCGCGTGACCAGAGTGATCGGACGAGCGTGGTGGAGGGAAAGAGGTTGGTGGTGGGGGGGGGGGGTGTG